>NW_022589735.1:4399676-4475012 GCF_004348235.1 Phoca vitulina
GAGGGTTCTAGAGGGGAGGGGGGTGGGAGGATGGGTTAGCCTGGTGATGGGTATTGAGGAGGGCACGTTCTGCATGGAGCACTGGGTGTTATGCACAAACAATGAATCATGGAACACTATATCTAAAACTAATGATGTAATGTATGGGGATTAACATAACAATAAAAAAATTAAAAAAAAAAAAAGAAAGCAGCTGTGTTAGAAAGATGGGCAGCATGACTACCCCACCACCATGCCCTGCCCCCCACGTGGGCCCTCCTGGGTCATGAGAATGTTCTAGACGTGGAGAAGTTATACAGTCACTTCAGTGATGGTTTCAGGGGGGTACTTCAGGGGTGGAAACTGTCTCTAACGATTTCTATCCCCCTGCAAGTTTCCTACCACATTAAATATTGTCAAAGTGTATCTCACATGCGGACATCGTTTCACGTAAGGATTCTTCTTTGACACAGGTATTTGGTATGCGTAGATAAAAGTGTCTCAAAATGTTTAGATCACATGCTACAGATTGAGACAATGAGCCAAGGAGTATGTTTGCTAAGCAAGGCAGATTTGAGAGAAGCTCCCAGCCTTTCTCTGTACCCCCAGCCCCCACTGAGCCAAAATGTCCACAGGTCCACAGGCTCTAACGCAGCCTCCCGGGGCACAGAGCCAGCCCCACTGTCATGAGGGGAGGCCAAGGTCTGGACCTGGCACCTCCCAGGCAGGTCCACACAGACATACTCTGCGTCCCCAAGCCAGGAACTTGGCTCTGAACACAGCCATGCTGACTGTGGTCAGGACCTCGTTAGGAGATGCTCTCCCACTGGACTCTCCGTCATTCACTATTTAGACCCCAGCCTGAGTCCACTGTCCCCAGAAAGCCTTCCTCCAGGGCCCCAGGTGACACTCTTCCGTGCACCTCTGACCTGGAATATGGCCCTTGTTTGATGCTTGGTACCAAACAGAATCTAACACTGATCAGAGGACGTATCTCTCTTCTCTCCGATGACCCTCCAAGGAACAAGGTTCCCCACCTTGTTCTTTCTTTTACGTCCCAGATGGGGCCTAGCACTGGGCCGGGGTGAAGAAAGAGTTTGGAATGGCCTTGCTGAAAATACTGCTCCCAGGACCACCCACTCAGAGGAGTCCTCGGGAACTCTGGAAAAGCCGACTGCAATGCCCACGATTCTGCTGAGAAGCCTTCCTTCCCACAGCTACGGGGGTTGGTTTCTATGTTTTTTAATCAATGTACCAAGTCATGATCCAGACCATGCTCAGGCCATGTGGTGGCAGGATCGCCCTTAGGAGCCCGTGGGGAAAGGACCTAGCTGTGGCTGCGTGGTGACATCTGGAAGGGGGTCTTCCTGACCTGAGGCAGGAAGTTCATTGGCCGAAACACAAGTCAGAGGGAAGCAAAGCAAAGAGCCTGAGGCTTCCACAAAACCTCTGTGTCCTGAGAAATTCAGGTGTCACTCTTACATCTCAGCTCCTCTACTACTTTAAAAATGCACTCTGTAGCCATCACTTGCTGCCAGGAAGACAGGGCTACTTCAGCAAGAGCTGTGCCCACCATCCCCGGCCTGCTAGCTGTGGGAACGTGGGCAGTTCTCAAATACTGAGTCAGGTTATTGGGTAGGAGGGCGCACTGACACTTCACTTCTCTGCCCTCTCTTCTCCCACATGGATGTCACCTCTTGCCCAGTTTGTGGCTCAGGAGGCACAGATGAGTGGCCCAAGGAGGCACACTACGTATCAGTGAGTCAGTATAGGAAGCGGAGGGCAAGGGAAGTTAGGGGTAAGCCCCCGTGTCCCCTTAGCCCTAACTGGGTCTGACCAGATGCCCACAGCCTCCAGAGGATTCTAACGGAAGCTCCTTTGCTCCTCTGTTAGCTGCCTGGGATTCAGAGATTACAGCCGTCCCCAAATAACCCCAGTGAGTCCCCACTGGCCATGCTCCAGCCTTAGGTACTGTTTGTTGCTGTACAATCTCAGAAGCTCTTCTATGAGACCGAGCAGGAAACAATTACTGTCGATGAATTCCCTGCAACTTTCTGTAGGCGGTTGGCGAATCTTCAGTGAGTCTCTTGTGGATGTGGCTCCAACATTCCTCTGTGGAGTGTTTCCACTGCTTCGGCCCTTTGAGACAGGAGCGGAGGTTGGGGGCAGGGGTGGGGGGGGCTCGCTCTCACAGCAGGGGTGGGAGGGGCGGGCTGTAGGCACAGGAAATCTAGGCTGAAGTTTAATCGAGATGACCTAGCCATTTCTGGGCCTTCTGCCTCCAGCACAACAGCTCTGCTGTTCAATTTGGATTTGAGAATCAAGTGCTTCAGGAAATCCAGTCCAGTTTGGGAGGCAGATAGATAGTCAGAAGTGCAAATGCATTTTTATTTCTCTGTCAGTATTTTTTTCCCTCTCTATAGCAACATGGGTGCAGCCAGGAGTCGGGAGAGCACGTCACAGTCTCTACTCTCCCAACAGCTCTCTGCGCTGGAACTAAGTCACGCCATCCCACTAAGCTGCGGTTTCTCCATCTGTAAAATGGGAACATGAACAGCAGATCTCCCGGGTGGTGGTGAAGACGCAAGCAACGGGGTGTGGGGTGATGGAGCGCCGTGCGCACGTGCATGGTCAAGGCACGCTTGCTGGCTCTGCCTCAGGTCTTGGAGCACACTGCATGGCCTTAAAACAGCAGAGATTTTTCTTCCCTTTTCACCACTTCTCACTGTGAATGGACGGTTGGAGCTTGGACAAGGTCGTGCCTTTTGCACAGGGCACCACACCCATGTGCAAGGCCGGGCAGACCCGTGGTACTTTCGGGGACACTGAGGTCACAGTAAAACGCAACCGTGCCTACAACCATTTTGTGACAGTTCATCTGCCCGCGCACCCACATTTTACTGGGGAGGGGGTGCAGGCGTGACTTCTCAGACCATTCTGCCCATCACAGATCTCTACAGGCCTTTCCTACGGCACCCTAAGAAGGGCCACAACAAGATCAGCCTGCGGAGGCATGGGGAGGAGGGGTACAGAGGAAGTTGATCTAATATCTGAAATTCATAATAAAGAACACTTGCTTTGCAAAAAAAATTAAATTAAATTAAAAAACCAGTATTTTCCAGGTGGTCAGTGTCTCTTCTGGGCTCCCAAGGGAAGTAGGTTTTCTGTAGAGATGATTCTTGGTGGAAGCCCAGCAACCCCTTTGGGGAAGCTTCACTGTGGTGTGCACAGAGACACCATTCTGGGTGACAGTGCTGCAGGGCACGCTATCCGGATTTTCTCCTGACTTAGTGGCTAAGATACGGAGGGAACAGAAACCTCCCAGGCAGACTGTGGCACCTGAGCAGAACACGCTTCTTTGGCAGGAAAGGCAGGAGGACAAAGGTGAGCTGGGCACAGACAATGAGAAAACCAGTGGCACACATTTGGACTTTTATGCCTCATAGGCCCCTCACCTTCCTGAGCTGGCCCCTCACCCTTCTGCACACACAGCCTAAGTCCAAGGTGATTCTCCCCCTGCCCTAAAGACCCCTGGGCATGTCCTAGTGCTCTACTCTTTTCAGGAGGGCACTGAGGCTGCGGCTCACCCTGCCTTCATTCCACTCAGGAGGGGTGCACCTGATGGGCCAAGTAAGCCCATATATAAGGCCACAGGCAGAGGGCACAAGGACGACTACTCCCGATGAGGGGCAGCCTGCACCCACACCCAGGGTCCTCCTCAGGGTGGGGAGCCAAGGCTTTGTAAGGCCTCTGAAGTCAACTCTAGTCACCCCCAACAGTGAGTGTGACTTGAGTACACATTGGTCCACTGATGTGGCAGTCCAGGCACTCCTGGGTTCCAATGCCAGACCCAATGGCATCTGAGCTCCTGCTAAGGCCCAGGGGCATGTGGGCTACCACGTGACGTTATCCACATACAGTTTTACCTCCTTGTGAAAAAAGAGTTGAAGCAACCAGGTCGGCTGGAAGCTATGGCCAAGCCTGGTTAAGTGTGAGGCACGATGGCTTAGTTCGGAATGTAGAAGTGCCAGCCATCCCTGTCTGGATCTGGGCCGGGGTCTTTACCAGGTCAGACCCTCTGCCTGGGTTTACCACCTAAAGCCAACACATCATCAGTGTCTCAGAGGAATATCCACAATGATAATGTCCCACATTTATAATCCCAGCTACTGTTTTAAGGCAGATTCCAATCTTGGCTGCAGGACTGTAGGAAAGTGATGTGTCCTCTCCGGACTCGGTTTCCCAGTCTGTACCGTGGTGGGGGGGGGCATGGAATTCTGCTCTTCATCTGGCAGGGGAGATGAGGTGCCTGGTGGTGGGCACAGAGCCTGGCCAGGTGAACAGGAGCCTATGGGCTTTGGCCGGTGCCAGCTTGTGTGGCCCAGTGCCACCTGTGGAGACGCTCTCCAGACAAGCCCTGGCCCCACTGGAATACGTGTCCTGCTGGTGGGCTTCCTCTCTGCCCTGGCCACCTTTCCACGGTTATTCTGGGCAGAGCCGCCAACTCCCCCTTCCTCCTCCTGGGAGAGGAAGCTGAAAGCCCTGGCCGTCCAGCGCTCTTGGCCCGATGGGGAGTGTTGCTGGTCAGCTCTCCCATCCCTTCCTCTACAAAGCCTCCCCGGCGGACGTGCCCTCCGGGTCCCCCCACCGCCCCCGGTCCACCCCGTGCGGGGCCGGTCCCTCCCGGTGCCCGTGCCGCCTGCTTTGCGTTTGCGCTTTGTCCCGAGCGCGCCCCCGGCCCGGCCCGCGGCCACCCCCCAGCGCGGCGGCCGGCTTACCCGTGCTGGCGGCCCCGGAGCCGGCTGTGCTGCAGCACCAGCTGGTAGGGCGACTTGGCGGGGCCCGCCAGGGTGGCGGCGGGGCCCAGGGCCAGCGCCAGGGCGAGGGGCAGCAGCCGCACGAGGAGCGCCATGGAGCAAGAGGCCGCGGACCTCGGGAAGTGAGAGCGCCGCCGCCGCGGGCCAGGTTAAGTAGGCGGCGAGCGGGAGGGAGCGGCCGCGAGGGGCGGGGAAGCCGGGCGCCCGCCGCCCCCGCCTCCGGCCCCGCCAGGGCCCCCCCCCCCCGCCCCCGCTGCGCGGCACCCACGCACGGCTCCCACGGCTCCCACAGCTCCCGGCCCGCGCTCCCCCCCGCGGCGCCCTCCCCAGGGGCCACGGGCCCTCTGGTGGGAAGGGGGGGTGCTGGCAGCGGGGGGTGGGGGGGCGGCGGGGCCGGGCTCCTCACACCTCTCTCTCCTCCAGGCCTGCAGCGCCCCAGCCCAGAGATCCCTCCCTGGCCTCCGGCTACAAAACTCTGGGAGAGCGCGGCACTGGGGATGCCCACCGCACTCCCTTCACACTTGCCTCTGCGTTTGGGGAACAGCCCTCACCCCTGGCTTGCTAACTGAAAGTTAGGTAAGGAGTAAACCGTAGGATTGACGGAAGCCAAAAATACCTGCGGCAGGTTTTGCTGGACGCTAAGCTACCCTGGGAACCCCCGGAGACGGGTGGGGTCCCTCACCTTGGTGCACACTCATTCTCTGTCCGTAAACCTCTCTGCAATACTCTGTGCCTGACAGATGCTGCAAAGAGATGGAAGGGACAAGATTTCTGCCCTGGAGGAGCTCTGAGCACCTCTGCAAATCCTCACATGGGACGGGCCATCGGTATTCGCCCAAGCACCTATTAATCACCTACCAGGTCCCTGGCGCTGCTCGTGATGGAAAAGCAGGCAAATGACATGATCAGTGTCAGGAACAGGCTAAGAGACGCTCAGATAAAGCAGGGTCAGACTGGAGGCAAGAAGGTCAGGTGACTAGGAGGGCGGCCACATGAGAGCTGGACCATCAGTGGTGGAGGTGGGCATGCAGAGAGGTGGGCAAACTCGAGGGGTGTGTAGGAGGTAACAGACTCAGCAGAACTTGGAGGCTGTAAGAAGGAGGGGAGAAGGAGAAGGCACAATGACTAAGGTGCTCTTGGCATGGGCATCTTGGTGGGTGGCCACACCATTTTTACAATAAGGGACACGGACGGGGTTGCAGGTTTGCCAGGAGAGGGTAAGTAGTTTTGGACACACTGAGTTTGACGCGCTTGTGATTCATCCAGGTGGAGTGTCCCACAGACAGCTGGACGTAGGATGTGGCTCTCCAGGAGGGAGGGGGTGGAGATTCACATGTGGGAGTCACCCTGGGCACACATGAAGCCAAAGCTGTGGGAGCGCATGAACTCTTGGGGAGGGCAGACAGAGCAGGAGATGGGTGATGGCCATGATGGTGAGGACGCAGGGCACAGAGCAGCCACAAAGCAGGTGACGGAGCTGACAGGAGCAGAAGGAGATGGGGAGTGTGCTGCTGTCACTGGGGAGGGGGGCCCACAAGGAGGGGCTGTTCGCAGTTATGTTGCCCACATGACAGACCCAAAGAGCCTGCTGTGTTGCAAACAGAGAGCCCCTGGGGACTTGGCTGTGGGCAGCAGGATGGCTGAAGCCAGACTGTGGTGGTTTGACAGAGGGCAGGTGGGGTGGAGACGCAAGTACTGAGTATAGACGATTCTTTCAAGAATCTTGTCTGGAAAGGGAAGGGGAAGGGGAAAGTCAGGGGAAGACAAAATCAAAAGAGGCTTGGACATGTTAGAACGCTGATGGAAAGGAAGAAAAAGAGGGATAATCAGAGTGGGGGGTACAGGGAGAGTCATGGAGCAGAGCAGTTGAGGGGATGGGGGCAGGGGCACCTCCTATTTATAGGGCAGTAAAAGCTATTGGGGGCCTGACTTGGGGGAACAGAGGGAGTAGGGAGGAGAGGACAGGTTTCAGGGAGATTGCAGGGTAGCATTGACTAGATTTGGAAATCCCGTGGGCATTGGAGAGTAAGGGAGTGAGGCAGGTGGTAAGAGACAACCAAGGCTTGCAGATGGGATGACTGGATGCGTGATGAGCACACTGGGAAGGCGCACACTGGGGTGCCAGTGGGGAGTGAGGCGTGACTCCGGTTGTGTTCACATCATGCCTGCTGAGCCACCTATATTTCCAGGTGGAGAGGTCCTGGAAGGAGCTGCCTTCACAGGACTGGAGTCCAGGGGAGGCGTGAGGACCGGAGATACAGATTTGAGTCACCATACTAGCATGTGTGGTGGACTAGACGAGGTCTCTGGGGCACCTCCGTTGGAAAAGAGAAGGAGGAAAAGCAAGGAGAAGGGAGAAGAGGAAGCAGGTCCAAGCCCTGGGGAGGATCCATCTGAGAGGCTGAGGGGCAGGCAGAGAAGGAACCCTGCAGAGAGGCCAATGGAGAGGAGGATTTCAGTGAGCCACCACCACTGCCAGGTGGGGCAGACAGTTCCAGCTGGATCTTATCACTGAGTGGGTTCTAGCCTCTGGTTGGCGCTCGGGAAACCAAAGACCAGAAGGCTGTAGAGAGTTTCCTGGAACCCCAGCTTGTATCTTCTGCATTGAAGACTAGGGGATGATGTGGGATGGCCTTGACCTTGGGGAGAGCCAGGTCCTTCCCTGATGGCCTCCCTATCTCCCCACCCCTCATCTCCCCAGAAGGAAGGAGTGGGACATTCACTCTCCTGGATAGCTGTGGGGGCCTCTGCCACTTTGGGGAAACTATTCCCTTTGCCTATCTCTACCCAGATAGGGCTCATTCTGCCCGCTGGTGAGCACTATCAAGCACATACCTCAGCCTGGAATAAATGAACTTTCTCAAAAACAACTTTCCAAGAGAGGAGAATGTCTCTCCTGCTGCCTTGGGTTCTGGGTTCGAGCTCTGGGGCTTAGCTCTACTTGATCTGTGAATTCTTTTCCTCATTGTGGGGTTTATTATCATTTCCTTTTTTTCTGTAGCCTCTGGGAGAAAATCCAGAGAACAGGATAGGAAGAATGATTTTGATGATTTCCACACCAAAAAATCCTATCTGTTGACTTTCTGCTCAGCCAGGGTCACACAAAGAGAGAGGTTTCTTTGGCAATGACCCCACTCACTGAGTCAGTCTGGATGGCTGCTCAGATCACCAGCTGGGAAGGCTGCATTGGCTGGACTGAGGTCTGAGCACATAGCGGCCTCCATGGACAGGCATCTGAGCCTGAGCTGCTGTAAAATAACTCCTTTATAAGTGTGGGGTGGTTTTGACAACAATGGTAGGGTAAGAAACAATAGGAAGTTTCTGGGAAGGAAAGGTGGGAAGTGGCCCTTGGCGATTTTGCTTGATGGTTCACCTTTGTCACGGGAATCCCTACACCAGGGCCCACCCAGGTAGATAGCCAGCCTTGCCTAAGTAACGGCATTGGTAGAGCAGAGCTGTGGAGTCCAGGTGCTGGAGGCAGGTGGCCTGAGTTCAAATCCCAGTCCCCCTACTTATAAACTGTGTGGCCTTGGGCAAGTTGTTCAACTCCTCTGAGCTTCAGTTGCTACTTATCTCATAGACATGCTAATAAAACCTACCTCACAGGACTTTAGGGTAGATTACATTATATAACTCGAGTAAAGCGGCCAATAAATATGAATTGCTTGCTTCTCACCAGTAATGGTTCTATATAATAGAAGTCACTGATGAGCAAGAATAGAAACAATCATGTGAAAACGATCATTTAATTAATTTCAAGCAGAACATTTCTCTGTTTCAACATGACTGCTTGGCCGAGGACATGAGGAAGCCCTCAGAGAGATCCAAGCTCAGGCTTGAAATTTTCCCCTGGGGCCAGAGCACTGGCTGCATCCCAACTGTAGGGAAGATGCCTCTTGGGTGTCAGAGCCCCCGGGAGGCCCGCCTTCCCGGCCCATCTCTCCCTGCAGCAAGATTTACGGGCTTTGGAGCAAGTCAGGTAATCTCTCTGTAAAACTTCCCTCATCTGTAAAGCTAACATTCGATGACTTGAGTTTTTCCATGAGCTCAGTAAGAGATTACAGCGATATTTCATTTACTGTTTAGATGTAAGAAAAAAAAAATTCACCTTCATGCCCACCACCGTCTCCTCTCGAAAACCATAAAACACAGAGCCCAGCGAATGTAAACATGTTCTCCCACCAGAGATAGCTGCTCTGAGGGGCGTTTTTGTTCTACGGGACAAGATGCAGCTGGTGGAAAAAGCAGGGGTCCTCCATCCCCGCTGACCTGGAGCCAGCCAGGGCTGGCACAGCTCACTAAGAGACCGCTCACTTGGAAAGGATTTTCTTTTTCTTTCCATGTCAGACAAACTGAAGAGAAAGAGCGGCTTGTTTGGAACAATAATTACTAGACTTTTTCAGGCACTTTATAAAAATGACTACTTTCACATTCTGTGGCTCATGTAAAATCCCCCAAAACAGTTTGGTTTTTGAAAATCACCCTGTTGTGCTTGACAACAGGCCTTAAACATCAGGATGAATTCGTGGTTCCAACAAGTTCTCCACAAAGGAAACCGACAGAAACTGGTTTGGGGTCTGCCGGTAGGAGAGCTGGCGTTTGCGGCCCGGCCAGCTCCATGCCTCCCTCTTGCCATCCTCCCCAGAGTCCCTGCAGATGTCCGTGCATCGGTGAGGATAGACGAGATGGTCAACATAATTTGCAGAGGGCACTTGGCCTTTCTAACCTGCCACCATGCAGCAAATTAGCTCTTAAAATTCAGTACCCTCAGACTTGCTGGGGAGAAAGAAGGATGGGTTTTGGCACGAGATATCTCACTTAAAAGAGTACATGAATCAGTTTGAGGAAAGTTTCCATTCTTTGTACAACACACAGCCTTTACAACAGTACTTCACACACGGCAATTATCCATCCCCCTAACAAACAAATGCACAAAACAGCCCTGTTTACGAACGTGAAGGGGTGACTGTAGTGCCGTTTAGGGAATTCGGATTTGGGTTGCCAAGGGTCTTCCATAACCTTGCCTCTGAAAATGTGTGCAGCTTGTTGGTATAGCAGGATCTTAGACACCCTCTCCCCACCCCCACCCCCCATCAGACTCTGCATTTTAACAAGATCACCAGGTCATTTGTGTGCACAGCCAAGTCTGAGAAGCACAGGCCTACAGGGTTTTAGGTGAAATAGGTAAAGCTCAGATGAGTTTCAACTACAATTCAATGTATGGAAAGCTTTTCAAGAAGTACAGACATAGACAAAAAGAAAGACACCTGAAAACGTTTACCAGTGACATGAGCCCATTGGAAATGTGGTCAGCTGCTGCACTGAGGCCCAGCTGACTTTGTGAATGAGTCAAGATGCCTTGGTGACTGGCAGGTGCGCCCCCCACCTCCGTCCAGTGGTTAGACATTCAGTGTCTTCCACACACTGAACAGGGAAAGGAAATTGGGTTCAGTCGGGGTCCCTTTCAATCCTTCTCGCCTTTCAGAGCCTGCACAGGGGGCCTGGGTGGTCCACGGGTATGCGACAGCGAACACTGAAAACAAACCTACAGTGTCAGGCTCTGCATTTGATGGGGACAGAAGAGCTGTCACAGCCCTAAACTGGCATGAAGCCCCCCGGTGTTTACTTTCCTAAACGACTTGCTGTTTTCACAACTTCTCCAAACACTGGCTTTCTTCATCAGGGCTTGCCAAACGCTACTTGTTGGTTAGAACCCAACTTCATTTTCCAGGGAAATGGATTTTTCACAAGAGAGTTGCACTGATTTGGCTCAGATAAAATGTCCTGGAAGAATAATCCACAGGCACTTTTGAGGTTGCTCCCATCACCTGACCTCAAATACTTTCAAGCAGTGATGCCCACAGTAGGGAACTTGAGACACAAAGCGGACCCATGCCTTTCCTCGGATTCCCTCAAGTTTTCCTGCTTGGAGGGCAAAGGCCTCAAAGAAACAGACACCACCCAGTGGCGATGCATTCCAAACTCCAGCAAGCCCCGAGGACTCTGGCTTCTCTTCACTACTACACCCTTGCCAAGGGTACCGCCCCCGGGCTGGAAGCCCCGCAGCCGGCTTTGCCTCTCTCCCCATCCTGCCGTCCCACGGGCAAACGGTCCCCAAGACCCTCCGAGCCTTCCTTCCACACCTCTCCCAGATGTTTCTATTCTGCCCGCCCCCCCCCCGCTCCGTTTAGCACTCAAATACCCCACTGCCTCACCTCCCACCAGCGGCAGCCCCCAGCCAGCCACCCCAGCCATCGTCTTTCCCAACACTGCCTGTCTTATCTTCCCCAAACGCCCCTTCTCCCAAAACACTGCTCTCCTAGGACACTCCCAATGGCTTCTAGTGTTTATGAGAGAAAATCCAGACTTCTCTGCCTGTTTTCTTTCATTTTAATGGGCATTTTTTTCTTTCATTTTAATGGACCTTTTTTTTTTTCTGGTTAAAAAAAGAATGCGTGCAGATGATACAAAGCCTGGAAAATACCAAAAAGGCTAGATCATAGAATAAAACGGATCCATCCATAATCTCCACACCGGAAGAGACTTTCGATGCATTGCCCTTCTTCTGCTGCGCCTGGCCTCTACAGGCCTCTATAGAAGCCCTCCTTTTGCTGGGCCTTACCTGCTTTCCCACCCGTCTTGGCATGAGCCCTGGCTCCTGCGGGGCACACAGCCCACACAGCCCCACGTCTGCTTTCCCGAGGCAGAGCACTGGGCTCTTCCCGGCCCCCACTTTCCAGTACCTGTACCAGTACCTATACTCCTCTCCCTTTAAGAACGGCATTGCGATCGCCAAACTGTGGAAAGAGCTGAGATGCCCTTCAACAGCCGATGGATAAAGAAGATGTGGTCCATGAGGAATTCGTAATCTCAGGAAACAAACTGAGGGTTGCTGGAGTGGTGGGGGGTGGGAGGGATGGGGTGACTGGGTGATGGACACTGGGGAGGGTATGTGCTATGGTGAGCGCTGTGAAGTGTGCAAGACTGTTGAATCACAGACCTGTACCTCTGAAATAAATAATACATTATTTGTTAAAAAAAAAAAAAAGAAGATAGCAGGAGGGGAAGAATCAAGGGGGGGGAATCAGAGGGGGAAATGAACCATGAGAGACGATGGACTCTGAAAAACAAACTGAGGGTTCTAGAGGGGAGGGGGTGGGAGGATGGGTTAGCCTGGTGATGGGTATTGGGAAGGGCACGTTCTGCATGGAGCACTGGGTGTTGTGCGCAAACAATGAATCATGGAACACTACATCAAAAACTAACAATGTAATGTATGGTGATTAACATAACATAATAATAAAAAAAAAAAAAGGAAGATGTGGTCCATATATACAATGGAATATTACTCAGCCATCAGAAGGGATGAATACCCAACTTTTGCATCAACATGGATGCGACTAGAGGAGATTATGCTAAGTGAAATAAGTCAAGCAGAGAAAGTCAATCATATGGTTTCACTTATTTGTGGAACATAAGGAATAGCACGGAGGACATTAGGAGGAGGAGGAAGGGAAAAATGAAGGGGGGAAATCAGAGGGAGAGACAAACCATGAGAGACTATGGACTCTGAGAAACAAACTGAGGGTTTTAGAGGGGAGGGGGTGGGAGGATGGGTTAGCCCAGTGATGGGTATTAAGGAGGGCACGTACTGCATGGAGCACTGGGTGTTACAGGAAAACAATGAATCATGGAACACTACATCTAAAACTGTAAATGATGTAATATATGGTGACTAACATAACATAATAAAATTAAATTAAAGAAAAAGGAAAGAACAGCATTGCGACTAAGAAGCTGTGTGCCCTCAGGCAAATTCCTTAACCTTTCTGAGCTGCTGTGTGATCATCTGGTCTTCCTTCCTTGGCCTTCCCACTTGAGGGAGGCTCTCCTTTCCCATGTCCACTGGCCATTAGCCCTTGGGTCTGCTGTGACAGTTGTTAGCCCAAGTGTTGACACATGTGCTTCTTTTAGAACTTCAGAAGAACTGAGCACAGTTAACATGTACAGATTCATTAATTGACTGCTGTCTGTGTTTGGAAAGTCCAGCCTGAATCCCTTCCGGTGCACCTCCCACCCACTGCAGGGGGCTGGTCTGGGGGAGGCAGAGACTGACACAGCTTCAGGTGGCCGCTCCACCCCACACCTAGGACTCCCTGCCTTCTGTGGCCCTCTAGGTTAGGCAGAGACCAAAGGGGCTTACAGAACAGTGGTCCTGGCTCCCCTCCCCGTCTTCCCTCGTGGGGGTGTTCAGTCCCCACAGGAAGCAGCCAGCTTCTCTGGGGCTGGGTGCTCCCAACATCACATCCTGATTCTCTGACTGTCCGTCAGCAGTGCCCGCCCCCCAAGTGCAAAGAAAGCCTCCACTTCCTCAGCCCCCATGCTGTGCGAGCATCAGAAAGGGGAAGAGGCTAGAGCCACGGAGGGACAAGGGACATGTCTCCACAGCAGCCATTCTGAGAGCATGTTAAAAGTGCCTAAGAAATGCTCTGATCCTGACACCACCCTGCCTCACCGAACAGGACTCTGGACCTTTGAATTCATGGTATTCAGGGTGATGTGTGCAGGCCGGACAGCTTGAGAGGTAAGAGACACAACATTCAGCCTGCTGGTCTGCACACTTTGGAACATGCCATTCTCTAGATCAGCACCTTTACCCTGGCATGAAAGGGCAAAATCTCCCCCCACGATACACACCCTGACTTCCCTGGACCCTCCACTCCCCTCATGCAGCAGTCACACCTGTCAGCCCCGGCCACCCCTCTCTGCGGCTGACTGCCCCCCCACCCCCCAGCCTTCGCCCAGCATTTCCTCCTCAGCCTTCCACCCTGGGGCCCCCTGACCTTTCCCTGGGATGGGCTGGCCTAAATACTGTGGTAAGAGGAGCCACGGAAAGGGGCTTGGATTGCTGCTTCTAAAGACAGCAAAAGCAGGGATGAGCCCGGGGTTCCTCCAGATGAGGCTGTGTCTGGGAAAGGCCGTGAGCTTCAGAGTGACAGGGAGGCAGTCCGAGGAGGAAAGCCGATCTGTGCACTCATGAGCACACATGGAACACTAGCCCACTGAAGAACACTTACAGCTTACCGAGGGCAGGTACTGCCATAATTACTTTCCACGCATGAAGTCATTTTGTCCTTAAAATAATCCTATGGGTTGGGTATTTTTCCTGTTTTACTGAGGAGGAAGGCAAGGCTGGGAGAGCTGAAGGAACTTGCAGGAGAAGTGACGGGCCCAGTGAGCTGAAGAGTCAGCATTTGAACAGAGGCAGCCCAGTTCCTAGCACCGGCCCTGCCTACACCACTGTATGCTGCCCCTCGGCAGGCAGGGTGGGTGCACACTTTCTGAGAGCCCTAGAACTTTCTCTCCCTTACACAGACGTTCATTGAGCAAACCCCTGCGAGTCCCCTGCAGGCTTTCTGGTGAATGAGGCTGTTTTGGTGAGGAAAGTGGTGACCCCTGGCCATTTCCCCTCCTGCCACAGAGACGCAGGGGCCTGAGCTGCTGGTGCCACCATTTACTTTCACCATGACATCAGTGTTCCTTTGAGTGGATCAGCTAGAATTCTTTAGCCATCCTCAACAACCTTCTCGTTAGGCCACTCCCAGCCTACAAAAAGAACCATCTGTATTTACTGCAGGTAAATCTAAATGAGCACATCCCCATCTTCTCCCCAGGGTCTAGACCTGTCTGCAGCACTGACATTGGGCTCCCCGTGGCCTGGAGCCTCCCAGACGGAACATTCTCCAACCGTACCCCAGTCTACCCTTGGGTATCCTCTATGCTCCCAGTGCTAACTTAGGGCCTCATGTGGATTCTTCAACATACTGCAGCAAGCACTGGCAAGGCCTCACCATTCTGCTTTAATTATCCAGACCCCTCTTTGCAGCCTTCCATACTTCGGCAATGACCTCTGCCTGACTCTTTGGTTGGCAAGACGGATCATTTTCTTTCCTAATATATTTTACACTGGGGATGGACTGTGTATACTGAGCAGTCATTGTTTCTCTTAAAGCACTGTTAAAGTGTGTAAAATAAGAAGTGAAAGGTAATTTTGGGGGGTTCTCGGCACAACCCCCCACATGACAGCACTTCAGCCAGGCTCATTGGAAAAAAAAATAAACAACCTAAGCTTTCCTTTGATACCTTTTTAAATTAGTGCTCAAACACCAATTATCGGTGCCTGAGAATTCTTCAGACTAATGGCACAGTCCCTTGAATTAACATTTAATACAACAAAATCCCAGGACAACAAAAGAATTAAAATGACCCCGGAGTCTGTAGAAAAGATTTGTCTAGATTAATGAGCACTTTTCTGAAGTCACAGTTGAATCACAGTTTGAGTAAGTCCCGTCATTCTACCTCATTTACAAAAAATGCTACCGTCAGTGTACGGACAACCATCTTGCTCCAGCAAATGGTTTGGGATCGATTCTCCAAACACTCACAGAACTCAGGCTACAAGTTCAGCAACAGGCTGCGCGTGGCAGTTCCAGAAATGACTCAGTCATTCTCTGTCCATGAGGCACTCAGTCTGGTGGGGGAGCCAGGTGCATATACAATGAAATAAGTGCTTAATACATGGCGCCATGGAAAGGAGCTCCAAAGGAAAGTACCCAACCACACGGGGTGTGAAGGGGGGGGTGGCTAGTCGAGGGTGAGGGGAGTACAGGGTGGGGGGTTGGGACTTTTCCCAGAAGAGGTGATTCATCATTTTGTTGGGAGGGAAGCCAAGTCAGCAAGGTAGACTGCAACTCATCAAACCAAAAACCAGAGACAGGCTTAGTACCAGAGACCTACATATTGCTAGTCTGGGTTTCTGGTTCTCATTAGGGCTCTACAGTTCCCGGGACATACAGGAGCCTGGAAGAGTTGCTTTTCCGTACATCCCTTCTTAATGGCCAAGGAAAAGGCTTTCTTCATTATTCTATTTAAAACCATCCTCCCCCCTCGTCCACTATATAGAAATCTACTAAATATCCTAAGGCTTGATTTTTTGGTCCTTTTCAAAAAAACCCATCTTCTGTATGGGCACTTTCCAAACTTCACAACCAATCAGCACTCTGGAATGGGCCCCTAGGCCTTGGGGACTATTTGGTCTTCAGGGCCCCATCCACAACTAATGGCACAATGCGCTGGGTTCGTGCAAACACAGGTCAGCTGCCTTTTCAACATTCTACTTACAGTTTAAAGGAGGCACGTGGGGGAGGCAACAAGCGTGCCCCTGCGTGTGAGTGTGTGTGTCTGTGTGATGTGCAAACAGCAGATTCTATCTGTGTATCCAAATCCAATGAGCACAAATCCTAGCGAGCCCCGGAGACAGATGTGGCCGGGTCCGGCCAAGTTGGGGAGGAACATGAAGCTCGAGGCAGAGCTTAGAAAGGCTTGGCTTGCTGATTAAAGTCCAACACACTATGCAACTTCAAAACATGTTTATTTAGACGTAAAGTTCCTCTAAGACCCCATAAATAAGATCTTGGCCTGTTTTCAGAGCATATTGTGACTGTCGTGGCCTCTTTTTAACTTTGGTGCCTACAATTTACGCTGGGGACCTGAGTGGATCACTCCACGCCAGTAAATTAATAAATAAAGCAGCAGAAAGGAAGACGGCAGGGTCATGAGGCCTGGGCTTTTATGCCTCTTCTTTCTTCATAACTGTTTCCAGATGTGGGGATTGGCGCCGTGCCAGCTCAGTGACAAGAACAAATGAAAGTCCTTCCTCCCCAGCTAACAGCAGGCGGCTACTGGTCCCCGCAGGATGGCCTATTTGTGTTTGCATTTCAGAGGGACTCCCTTGGCTGGAAGCATGGCCCCTGTTGAGTGTGTCGCTGGCAGGGGCCATGGGCTTACCTGCGGCCAAACACAAGCACTGCGGTGCAAGGTGTCTCCTGAAAAAGGTGGCTGGGGAAAACCCCATACTTAGAAGAGCAGTCCTGGACCATGGAGAGAGATAGGGCCCGGATTTGGGGTCCCACATCCCAGCAGTAAAGAAATGGCACATGCATGCTTGGTAGCACGGGACCCTGCCTTTACCATCGATGAAATGCTTCCTCTGGAGTCGCTGAGAGGACAGTCAGGAGATGCTGCACTCCCGACTTCTGAGGGCTTACCGCCTGAGATGGGGCACACACCCACCCATGAAACCAAACCAAAGGAGTGACCCCGGCCAGAAGAGATTTGTCAGGAGAGATGTCCTGGAAAACATGCACGTTCGAGATCTCATAAAGGACAGCCAGGGCTACTTTCGGGAGCAAGAAGAAGTGCTCCTAGAAGATGGCAGGCTCTAGCGTGGTTCAAATGGCCAGTCTCCGTGCATGGGGGAACTTCGCCCTCAACCTCAGACCTCGGTCAATGGAGCAGTCAGGCTGCCAGGGGCCCAAGGCCCGGAGGCCAGGCCAGCAGAGCCGAGGGCTCTCGCATTCTGCTTCAGTCCTCTTCTGACTTTTGGGGAAGTCTCCTTCTACTGATTTTTATTTGCCAGCCAACCTGCTCATCACAATCACAGGGAAAATAAACTCTGAATTTTTCAAACTGGAAACATATAAATTAGTTGGACATCAAGGTGGCCTTCTCTAGCAGACAGATAGGGAGTCTGTTTGCCTGCGTGGTCGTATCATTGACCACCCCAGAGCCAACCGTAAGAATGAATTTCATTGTTTCTAGAATACAAGTAGCACTTTACTTGTGGATTTCCAAGAAAATCTCGCAACTGGGAATGCTCTGAAAAATCACAGAAAATCTTTGCTTTCATGCCTCAAAGGACATCTGATCTCAGTTGGTTTTGCCTTGCAGGGAGCAGAGCTTGCTTCTTGTTTCATTTGCAGGAGTTCATATTTTGCAAACTGGAACAGAAAGCCGCAGAAAGTGTGAGGGCGAGGGGGTGACCAGGGCCAGTTTGGGGAAGCAACAAGGCTGTGTCTGTCTACTGGTGACAGGATCTGACCTTTGGTCACAGAGCAAGCGTGTAAATGGACAATCCTGCTCTCCCGTCCCTGCGGCTGACTCTGTGCCCTTCTCTGGTCTTGGAATGGAAAGGCAGGCTGAGACAAGCCACACATTTCCTCCATCCTACAGGCCCAAAGCCCCAGCCCCAGCCCCAGGGCTACTGGGTGTGTATGCCACTTGCAGGTGAAAAGCTCCTTACATAATCCAGATTTGGGAACAATGCATAAGATATTTTAGACCATGGCTTCCTGGGGACTCGTGTCTTAGGGGCCAGCAGATGGAGTTCTGTTAGCCCCTTTCCTGGCCCTGGCTCGACTGGGTTCTATGCAGTGCTGCCCAGACCCAGGGATGCATGAGATGAGCTCCAAGAGGCAAAAAATGAGCAAATATGGGGGTAAATACAAAAGATGTAGAAAATTGTGTTTTCTAGAAGCATACCATGATCTGGGAGGGCCAACAAAAGGCAAGAAATCAAGCTTAGGACTGGGAAATCCTCATCTCTGTGGTCAAGTTTACTAAGTCTTTCCTGTTCTCAAAGCTCAGCACACTCTTCCTTACCTCCAGGACAATGGACACACTGCTCCTGCCATCTGGCTTCTACTTGTCCATTTGCTTTTAGCTTAGATGACACTTCCTCCAGGAAGCCTTCCCTTCCTTGATGCCCCTTCTCTGGGCTTGCACTGGCCCCTATTTCTTCTCCTACTATGGCATCTTTCAGTGTTGCAATTGTCTGGTGATATCTAGACTGCAAGTTTGGTGAAGGCAAGGAAGTGCCTGCCTCACTCACTACCCTATTCCCAGAATTCGTTCACCGATTCATGGATCTCTTCGTGGAGATCTGGCGTGAGCCAGTCAAATGATCAAAGAAAAGAGACGTCATTGTGTGGCTTTATTACTCAGAGGAGGCATGGTGGAGGAGGTGCACTGTGATGTCTTCTTTGAGGAAGCTGGGACAGGGAAGACAATAGAAGGCACAGAACCTCGCTGCATGAGGCTACCACCCCCATGGGGTGTTCTGTTCCATGGGAATAAAATCTGGGAATCATTAATAAGGCGGAAGGGCGCTTACATTCAGGGATCTCCCACCACATGCCAAGATGGTTTTCCAGATGCCAACCATGTTAATAATATCTGCCATTCATCCAGAACTGGCCTCAGGCCAGGCCACTTCTTGGGCTCTCTCACTTGCTCTTTCAACAACCCTGCTGAGCAGAGACGGCTGTTCTGTTTTTGTAGATGAGGGACTGAACCTCACAAAGGTGGGATGGGGCCAATGCTGCATGGCCACTGAGCCAAATTTTAAAGGTGATATTTAAAGATTTTAATTCTACGTTTAAACAACAGCCAAAGATGCCAGAGTACTGTATTTTGAATATGGACATCCCATTATATTTTTGTCAAAAGACTGGAACTATAGATTTAATTCATGCAATTTATAGAAAATGTCTGCTTCCTATCAACTCTACCCCTTACCAGCCATGTGACCTTGGGCTAGTTACTTAACCTCTTCTAAGTCAGGACTCTCTATAAATTGGGAATAAAAATAGTACCTAATTATAGGGCTGTTGGGAGAATGAAAATAAGCTAACTCACGTAAGGTGTTTGGAATAAGGACTGGTCCATACTGCTAAATAAGTGTTTGCTATCGTTATTATTATTTAAAAATTTTATATGATCTAATTGCAAAGTCAGCCCTCATTGTCAATATTAATCAAAGCTGACTTACTTTTGGACGGAAAAGTGTCATTTCATTTTTTTTTTTAAAGAGAGAGCATGCGCCTGAGGTGGGGGAGGGGCAGAGGGAGAGGGAGAAGCAGACTCCCTATTGAGCAGGGAGCCCAATGTGAGGCTCGATCCCAGGACCCTGAGACCATGACCTGAGCTGAAGTCAGACGCTTAATGGACTGAGCCACCCAGGCTCCCCTGACTTCACTTTTTTAATTCAAATAAACACATTGCTACAGGCCCTCCTGAGAACCATTTCCCTTACGGGTTCTGAGTCTAGCAGAGACAGAGAAGGCTCTGTGTCCATGAAGCCATGCACAGTATCTTCACTACTTCTTGCTTTGATCTCAAGAGCCGGCATTTTCTAGTTGCCCTTCGGTAGGTATCCCGGGGACTTTGCATCTGGCCTCAATGCCCCATCCATGGCAAGCCCGATGAGAGGGAAATCTTGCCTCTGCAAAGTGTGAGGGAAGAGACTGGGAAGGAGAGGGAGGAGGGCTAGGCAGGTCTGCATGGAGGAGGGTGATCTCAGGCAGATCTGTTGTGGGAGAGCACACTTGGGAAGCTGAGCAAACAGAATCTGGTAAAACCTGTGCATGCCCACACAACCCCTGGGGAGGTCTTCCTCTAGCCCTGGGGCTATGTGTGCTTCATTTTTTTTTTTAATTAATTAATTTATTTATTTATTTATTTATTGAGAGAGAGAGAGAGAGAGAGAGAGAGCATGAGCAGGGAGGGGCAAGGGAGAAGGAGAGAATCCCAAGCAGGCTCCACACTCAGTGCCGTGCTGGACACGGGGCTCGATCTCACGACCCCGAGATCATGACCAGGGCCCAATCAAGGGCTCGAAAATTCAGGCAGGGCCTGAGAACCCTTCAGTCCTGCAGACCGTCTCCACCCCCACTGGGGACTATTTGGCATGGCAATTTGTTTCATTAAATTAAAGCTCTTTTAAAATTATTCCTCTAAGGGGAGTGGGCAAAACCCACATCAGGCAAGTTGCTTTGGTCTCTGCAACATAAAAGCTGTCTGGAAATACAAAGTTTTCTATCATTTGTAGTAATGTTAATACAGAACTTCAAATGTGGGCCCCCTCCCTTCTAAATAATAGCCTTACTCTTTGGTGGGATAAGATAGGTTCACTACCACAGCCAGCAGAAACCTGACCACCAACTTCAAAGGATGCGTTCTCCAATCTCTCCTTCCAGCTCCCTCTAGCAGCCTGAGCCTGGCCTCAGTACAAACCCATAATAAATGTTGTTTTTTAATGCAGAGACATGCACTAGCATTTAGGCTTGGACTCCTCCTCTGTTTTCCCTTCATGCTATGAAAATTATTCAGTGATTTGCTCAGGCAATGAACCAGATACTTAATGTCTAGAAACAGGATGCAGGGGGGAGGGCTCCCCCCACCACCATGTGCCTTTAAGCAGGGCTGACCTGTGTCTTCCTCCCCAGGGACCTGAGGCCCAAGCTCCTTTAGTGTTGGGAGGCCTTCTTCACTTTCACCTTTTGCCCTTGCCAGGCACCCACCCACCTTTTTTTTTTTTTTTAATTGAAGTATAATTGACATATAACCTTGCATTAGTTTTATTTGTACAACATAATGATTTGATACATCTCCCAAAATGATTACCCTAGTAAGTCTAGTCAATATCCATCACCATATATAATTAACAATTATTTTTCTCTTCTGATGAGAACTCTTAGCAACCTTCCAATTTGCAATTCAGTATTATTAAGTGTAGTCACAATGTTGTACGTTACACCCTCAGGACTTTATAAGGGGAGGTTTGTAACTTTCTACCCCCTTCACCCATTTTGCCCACTACACCTATCCTCTACTCCCCCACCCCCAGTCTGGCAACCACCAATCTGTTCTTTTTAGGATTCCACATATAGATGAAATCATACAGTATTTCTCTTCCTCTGTCAACTTATTTCACTTTGCATAACACCTTCAAGGTCCATCCATGTTCTGGCAAATAGCAGGATTTCCTTCTTTTTTTCTAATATTCCATAGTGTGTGTGTGTGTGTGTGTGTGTGTGTGTGTGAGTGAGTGTGTGTATGTGTGTGTGTGTGTGTACACCTCCCCTTTTCCTTTATCCACTCATCCATCAATGGCACATTAGGCTGCTTCCATATCTTGGCTATTATAAATAATGCTGTAATGAACACGGACGTGTAGGTATATTTTCAAGTTCGTGATTTGGTACCTACTTTCTCTAGGGCTCTGCCAGCCTATTTTTTAGACAGGGTTCTGATAAGCATCAGTGTGGATCACATTCGAAGTTCATTTCTCCTCTGAGATCAGCATTTGTACTGACAAGGTTGCAGGGGTATGGCAGGATTTACTGAAGAGCCAGAAATGTCTGCCTTCTTTTCTTCTTAGCACCAAACCATAGGTCTCAAGAGAAATTTGAGAAGGTGTTCCTTCCTTAGTACACATTACTTAAGAGGGAGAAGATTTAACAGAGATAGAAATGAGTCCGTCTCTCCACGTCTCACCTAGCCTTGCTATGTTAAGGCAGCACCCCCACAAGGCCCCCGATTAGAGCAGGGCAAATTTACATCATGCATTTAAAGGATTCGCTCGAGTGTTAGGCTTGGAACGGGCTGCAGAAGCTGCTGGGAGGTGTCCCGAGATCTTTAGGCACACGTAGCCTTGGATCACATTTGGCTGAGGACAAGCCCTGCGGAGAGGGAAGGGGTAGGGGAAGGGGCCTCTGAAAGCTGCTCCTTCCCTGGGACTTTGTGAGGAGGGCCACCTGCCTCATCCTGAGTCAGAAGAAGCTGCCCATCCTTCTCCAACTTTTGCCTAAGTGTCCGTATCTCCACGGATGTTTCCAGCACACCCCACTGCAAGGCCTCACTCTCACACAGAAACTGCAGCCCAGGGTGGGAAACACTTGAGCTCTCTGTGCCAAACACCGACAAGCTTTCGTTTGCACCTGCCTATACATTCGTCTCGTCACAGATAACAGCACCACCGTCGAAGCTCTAAATTCTAAACGGCCCCTCACTTCCAAAAACTCTTTGAGAATAATGCCACCTCAAAGTCAACCAGGCCCTCAGAGATTTCTATTTCGACCTCAGAATTTCTGATGAGAACTGCAATTTTGCTACTTACTGGGAAAAGCATGAATTAGACACTTGTAGTAAGAAGAGGAAACGGCTTACCAAATATCAGCATTAATTCTCCAGATTCCGTTTAATTACGCAACATGTTCTTCCTCTTCCTCAGTGAACATGAACAAGCAATTGTCTGAAATATTAAATAGACAAAACCACAGTGAATACTAACTAATAAATCCTAAAATTATGTGTGTGTGCTCTTCACGGGCAAAGACAAGCATACGGCGGGATTCCTGCTCCCAGGTTCTTGGAGACTCCAGGAAACCATTTTCCAAGCTCATCTCTGAGTTACAAAACCACAGGCTGATAACAATAAATAGTTAGCTTTTAAATTGTTGGCTGTAACCACAGACAGTAAATGATGCCCTTATTCACCTAGGGAGAATAATCATCAGGTGAAAGATCCTCTCTTGTTCTTCAGCCACGATTTGTTTCAAACGCATGTATTCAGCCCACATTCAATGTTCTCACATATGTGAACGCTTAGACATTAGGAGACATTTCCCGTTAGCTGTCATCGTGCACTGCTCTTCACTTAAAAAAAAAAAAAAAAAGATTTAAAAGATTATCAAATAAAAAATATTTCAAAGCTTAGAACCAATCCTCTTATTGTGTTCATAACTCCTTTCTACCTCTTATTATAAGGTTAGATCAAGCAATACTTTTGGCTCTTTCCCCAAACACTCAGACCTATTTTATGTGAGGTGTGAGTCACAGTGGCATGACTTTTCATGGTTCGGAACAGACTCCTGCAGTGAACACTAAAATGGTTCTGAAGTTATTGGTGATGATGCACTGGGAACGAGACATTTATCCAAGTGAAGAAAAACAAAATAGGAAAGTGTTGCCTGCCAATTTTAAATAAAAAGAGCTAATTGTCTTATATGAGTATGTCACTAAGAAGTAGGGAATCATGGCAGGGCCTGGGAAGAACAGACATTAGCGAGGAGTTCCGTTGCGAATGAAATAATTTAAGCTCTAGGGTAAAATGTGGACTCGAGTTTCGTGTCTTCTCCATTCAATGTTGTTTTCTGTGTGGTAAACTTTATGACGGCAATTTCAATAGACAGTGAAGTCAGTGATTTCCTAAAATGTCTGTTTGAATGCAAACATGATTTAACATATGTGGAAGGAGACAGAAATGATTGACGTATTTATATCTAGGGCCTTTGCCCTTTGACACCCCCATCTGAGGAGAGCTTCGTTTCTGCCGGACCACTTACTGGAAATTTTTTGTTTTCAAATCAGGATATCAGGGCAAGGAAGAAAGAACCAGGAAGGAATGAGGAAGAAGCAGGAGGAGAAGGAGAAAATTGCGAAGTCTTCGTTGATCTGACTCAGCACTGTGCACCAGAAATATAACATGAGCTACATACGTCCTTTTAAATTTTCTAGTAGCCATATTAAAAGAGCAAAAATAAACAAGTAACATTAATTTTAAGTACATGTTTTATTTAACCCAATATATTTAAAACATTATCATTTCAACATATAATGAATATAAAAAATTAGTCAGATATTTTAAATTTCCTTTTTTCTCCCTTTTTTAAGTAGGCTCCATGCCCAACGTGGAGCCCAGTGCAGGGCTTGAACTCACAACCTCGAGATCAAGACCTGAGCTGAGATCAAGAACCAGAAGCTTAACCAACTGAGCTACCCAGGTGCCCCCAAATTTCCTTTTTTAATTTCATACTATGTTTTCGAAATCCAGTGTGTATTTTATACCTAGTGCCCATCTCCATTCAGCCCAGCCATACTCTAGGTGTGTAATGGCCACACGTGGACAGCGGCCACTGTGCTGGACAGCGCAGATCTGGTAATGAAATACGAAGAGGTGGAGTAAAAGTAAAGAAGAAAGGCCATATGGGCTGTGGGGGGTTAGGCACTTTGGCAAGGGTGAGGATTTTGAAGAAATCTGTGCTGGAGCAGCTGTGAACTGTCAGGTGTAAATGAACAGAACTGCCATGAAGCATGTACTTAGATCCCCTTCAGAATTTTCAAAAAGTAAAAATGAAAAAACTTGAGCAACTTTGAGATTCATTTGGATAGACAGTGTTTCTTGAAACCGGACTATTGGTCCTGGCTTTATCAAGGTTTCATATCCAATCATAAGTGGAAGAGAGATAAAGGAAAATGTAGGGTGGAAAGATGCGGGAGGTTGAGGGCAGAAGCCAGAGCTGTATTTTCATCTTGATCTGCACAAAGAAGGCCTGTCCCTGGTCTGGCCTAGGTCCAACGCAGGAGGCCACAAAGCACGTCGGTCAGCCCCAAGAGAGAGCTTCGGCTGTGACAGCGCACTGGGGTTGTGGAGCAGTGGTCTCAAAACCCCTGGGGGAGACGGGCATGGCCATGCGGCAGAGACCCTGACATGCAGGTGTGGTGTGGGTGGTGCAGTAGCAGGGGACAGGGTAAAGGACGCCTGCCACCAGCCTGCTGCCCTTGGGCGTTACACACTGTAGGTGCACCGCAGCTAGGAGATGAACAGGACAGACTGATGCTCAGGCCCTCCCATGCGGGCGCAGCCCAAGAGTCAGGGGGGCCCGGAGATCTGAACCCATCCCATGTCACAGGAGAGTCAAAGTCATCCCAAATCAGCAGGTCAGTGCCATTCTGGTGGCCATTTTGTGGGATCCTGTGAAAGAAACACCAGGCTGCTCTGGGAGAGTGGGCTCCTACTCATCAGACCATCATCCTGGAACTGGACCCTGTCCATAGGGCCCCAGGATAACCCCATGGATGTGAGTCCTCGAGTTCCTCAGAGCATCTGGTGGACTCCATGTAGGTGAAAGAGGCTCAGAGGCCCTAAAGGGAAGAAAAGAGGACCAGAGCTCATACAGATGGGACTGATCCCTCCAGCTCCAGTAATTTCAAGGAAGTTACTCCAAAGCATGGGGCCCCCTGAGGCTTGGGGCCCAGGACAGAGACTCCACTTTGCAGGACTAAGGGCATTTGGGAGGAAGCTCTGCTAGAGTAAGAGAAAATAAAGTCAATACAAAGAAACAGAGTGAGGGAAGCCAAGCGACAGAGACAGTCCTGCTGACACTGAGCCCTTCAGGTGAGTTCAACCACTGTGATTCTCAGTCTTGGCAGGCAACAAATTCCCTTTCTGACTTCAGCTACTTTGCATGGTGTCTCTGTCATTTACAACTAAAAGAGGCCTTCAGCGCTTTCATGCCCGAAGTTGTGGTTTCCATCCTCAGGGGAGCCAGTCCCTCTCCTCTACAGGTCCCAACATGCACCGGAGGGGTAAAGCAAGCAAGGTTAGAGCAAAAGTGCAGGGGAAGTCATCTCCCTCCCTTAAAAGAAGCACAAGAGCGTGAAGGGTCATCCCCATGGAAGGATGAGACCCTGGTTTTATCACGAGGTGTTCTCAAAATGCCTCCATGAACAGATTTGTGCCACCCTCCTCCTCCCAGCTCCAAGCACCTAGTGGCTTCACAATGCATGCAGACTGATCCGTGCCATCTGGCCCCAGCCCACTCGTTTCTTCAATCCCACGCCACCCACTCCCCACTTCCACACTGCACTCCTCAGCCATCTGGACTTCTTCCTGTTTCTTTAACATGCCCAGTTTAGTTCTGCCTCGGGGCCTTTGCACTAGCTGTCTCCTCCATCTGGAAAGCTCTTTCCTTTGCCTTACTCCTCTTTGTCCTTAGATCTCACTTTAAAGGACATAAATCTTCCCTGACCCCTAGCACTCTCTGTCATCCTATTTTCATTCCTTTAACTACCGCTGCTATTTGATTTGTTTTGTTGGTTGTTTATTATCTGTCTCCTCATTATAGTTAAACCCCTTGTGGGCAGGAATCTTATTTGTCTCGTTCACTGCTACATCCTCGGGCTCTACCTGGCACATAGTACATGCTCAGTAAATATGAATCAGTTACAGAAACTGAACGCACACAGGCTGGTTGGGTGGACAGACACAGCTTGTCTTCCTAGGAATGCTGTCCTCTCCGCTCCGTAGCGAAGTCTGGAGCTGACTTACTTATTCGGCTTAGCCAGTCACTGCTGAGCACGCACTCTGCATAGGCTCCGTCTGAGGTGGGAAGTGCACACGGTTCTCAACCTGCAGGAGCACAGACTGAAGGACAGACAGACCCATGGACAAACACGAGACAGTATGAAAAATGCTGTGATTCAGCTGTGGAAACAAAGAGAAGGCCACGATCTTTCTGATGGGCGCAAGCCCTTCAGGCAGCCAAGTCAGGGAAAGCCACAGAGAAGGAGCCAGCCTTTGGGATGTGTGCATTTCCCTCTCTTGCAACATCTCGCAGCTACGAATTATAAAAACAATTCTCCCCACTCTTGTCTCTCCCTCAAGTATGGGTATAGGTGAGAAGTACCAGTGTGACTTAGTCCTCAAAGAAGTACACCAAATACTAGGACAGCTTCTTCTTATCTATTCTGTTCGCATGTCAACAACCAGTTTTAGTTAGTCCTCAAAAGAAGTACACCAAATACTAGGACAGCTTCTTCTTATCCTCAAAGAAGTACACCAAATACTAGGACAGCTTCTTATTATCTATTCTGTTTGCATGTCAACAACCAATTTTATTATTTATGCCCCACAAGTGAATTTCACGTTAACCTGAATATCTGGTTTTGGTGGTGTTTTCTAATCTGCTAAATTAGCTAACGGCCCCTCCTATCCTGGCTGGGGCTAGGGAGATCTCACAGGAGACATGGTGGAGAGAACCTGGGCCTCCTGCTCAGGGGGACAGCCAGCCAGCAGTGTCCCCATGGTGGGACAGTCCCTGAGGCCCCAGGTCTTCATCCCACTGTCCCAACGTGGTGGTGGTGGGTCACCCCTAAGACCAGCCTCCTCAGACAGCAGGGCCCCCCCGCTCTTTACCCTGGGTGCTGACTCACCTCAGCCTGTCAGATGCTCATAGAGAATATGGAATTCTGACTACAGGAAGGAAATCTACCTGGAGCAGAGGAGGCTCCAGGACAGGTCCTGAGGTCTTTGCACACCCTGATGTATCAGAGGTTACTCACTCGAGCCTGAGATCCCTTGTCTAAACACGGCCTGACAAAAGGGTCATGGCTCACTGTCAGAATGAAGCAACGCCCAACTCTTGATGGCTAAATTATGAATTGGTTATAAAAGGGAGAATGGACTCCTCACTTTTCAAAAGTGACATCCATTTTACTGCTACACTGAACACACACATGCACACAGGCAGGATGATTCAAATAGACAAGATCTTTGTAAACTGCACACTCATATCATTTACAGGCCATTTTTGTGTAAGGAAATCTAGCAGACAAGGAGACAAACAGGAGAGGCTAGAGCTGAGCACTCCTGGTGGGCTGCAGGGCACTCCCAGCATGGAGGCTGGACTCCAGAGGGTGTCTGTAGTTTCTGCTTCTTTGGCCCTTAGAGGTGGTCCATCAGCCCAAGGACAGCCCATTCCTCCTTTCTACAGAATGCCCACTGAATCACAGCAGCTGAAAAAGAGGATGAACGTTGGAGCTGAAGGCATATTGGAAACTCTCTAGACCAATCCCCTCATCTCTAAACAAGACAAGAGAGTTCCAGAAGGGTACCCTGCCTTGTCTGAGGTCACACAGCAAGTCCGTGCTAGAGGCGGGACCCAGAAGCCAGACTGCCTGAGCCCTGGACCACTGCACTCCCAGTACACCCGTCAAAACACACCATCTGGGACTGTGGCTTATTTTCCATGTGTATCTGTTCTAGCTCCGTAATGAGACTCTAATCTCCATCAGCTACTTACAGTGCTTTATTCTTTGTGAGCCCCAATAGCCCCTTAATTAGAAGGTTCCTTAGAACTTGAGTTTTTAAATGATTCTTGGTTAACAGCTCCCTACTGATCCCTTCCCAGCTTCTCATGAAAATACCTAAGATGACACCGGAAACAGTAAAAACATCATTGTGTGAATTAGGATCAATATTCAACCAAATGCCAGGCAAGAAACTGGATTAAAAATGCCATTTCTGGGGTGCCTGGGTGGCTCAGTCGGTTAAGCATCTGCCTTCGGCTCAAGTCATGATCCCAGAGTCCTGGGATCGAGAGCCCCATGTCTGGGCTCCCTGCTCAGCGGGGAGCCTGCTTTGCCCACTGCTGCTCCCCCTGATTGTGCTCTCTGTCAAATAAATAAATAAAATCTTTTTTTAAAAAATGCCATTTCAGGACCTTCCATTCTGTGAGCCAGGGAGTCAGTCCCTAAAACCAGAACCACAGGGCTGACCTATCCAAAACATCAGGACACTGTCCAGAGTGCTCTCTGCATCCACGGGCACCCCTCTCCTCATGTCCTGGGAAATGTGGATGGAGAGGAAGCCAGGAGGGGAGTCTTCACAGACATGACACGAAAGTCACAGCCTACAGATGGCACAGCATGGAGGCAGGCACGCCAGGGTACTGTTTTTTCCAAGATCCCCATTTCTTCCCGGTGTCAGATAGCTCTCCAGTGGGGTAGGAGAAGAAGGACCTGTTCTCAAACCTGCTGGTCACGAGGAACTACAGTCTATGACTCGACTACTGGACAGGGCTTTTGACAGACACCCCACGATGACAGAGGCAGCAATAAGCATAAGCTGCCATGAACTTCTCTCATGGAAATAATTGACCTGTCACTGTGGAGGATGAGCAGAGGGGGAGAAACAATGATAAGAAAATAACATTTGAAAAAAAGCATCCAAGTTTGCAGCTTAAGCGTCTCTAATGTAATACCAGAAAAAAAAAAAAACAAACCAATCAACCCTCATTCAGTGCATAAGAAGCAAGGCTGATGCCATACTAAAGTGAATGAATAACATGGAGGACAAGCATGAAACTCAGAGAGAAGACAGAAGAGAAGGGCAAATTGATGGAAATGACAAGGAAGAAGAGGAGAGCTTGTGTCGCCTTCACTATCTTACCGAATCCAAGAATTATGGAACAACCAATGGGGCACCTGGGTGGCTCAATTGGTTCAGTGTCTGACTCCTGATTTTGGCTGGGGTCATGATCTCAGAGTCTTGGGACTGAGCCCCATGTCGGGATCCAAGCTCAGCACAGTTGCTTGCGGACTCTCCCTCTCCTTCTACCCCTCCTCCAGCTTGCACACACATTCTCTCCCCCTCTCTAAAATAAATAAATAAATCTTAAAAAAAAAAAGAATTCTAGAGTATCCTAAGGAAGAAACTTACACAACCGGAATGAAAGCAATAATGAAAGATATAATTAAAGAAAACTTTACTTAATATGTAACTTGAAGGGGCTCATCACATTAGAAGGAAAAATAAAGAGGGCTGTGCAGAACAGAGTTCATAAAGCATGCCTGAAAGTGCTACCCTTAGGGAGCCTTGCTGGCTGGTGTCTGGGAATTTGGCTGGTCAATCCTTCCCTACACCTGACAGAAAACTTGCCTAACTGGTAGGAGTGGCTCACGGTGCCTAAACTGTTTTTTTTTACAAATACCATGGTTTATGCTGAACACCTGCTCTCCTTCTGGGAGTCTAGAATTTTGGTCCACACTAAGTAGAATGCCTATATGATCAGACACCAATAAAAACTTGAGAATGGAGTCTCTAACAGGCTTCCCTGGGCAGACACATCACACATATGTTGTTCTGTTTTCCTTCCCAGGGGAAGCGTGAGCTCTGTGTGACCCCTCACAGGAGGGAGAGAGTAAAAAGAAGCCTGCACCTATATTCTGCCAGACTTGCTTGTGCTTTTCCCTTATAACCTAGTGGCATATTCCCATGACTTTGCTGTAATGAATCTTAGCCATGAGGACACTTCATGTAGAGTTTTGTGAGTCATTTTGGTGAATTTCCAAACCTAGTGACAGATGGCCTTCAGGACCCCTCACAGAGGGGCTTCACTTAAAATGCATTCTAACAAAATATTTGAATTTTAAGAATAATTTACTGGGGCACCTGGGTGGCTCAGTCGTTAAGCGTCTGCCTTCAGCTCAGGTCATGATCCCAGGGTCCTGGGATCGAGCCCCGCATCGGGCTCCCTGCTCCGCGGGAAGCCTGCTTCTCCCTCTCCCACTCCCCCTGCTTGTGTTCCCTCTCTCTCTGTGTCTCTCTCTGTCAAATAAATAAATAAAATCTTTAAAAAAAATAATAATAATAATTTACTTTTACATTATAAGCATCAAGGAAGAAAACCACAACTTCTTACAAAGAATATAAAAATTGGCTGGCTTCAGACTTCCTTCACCATTCTCTGTGGAGCAGCCTTCAGAGGATTTTGAAGGGAAAGAGTTGGGACCCAATAATTTTGCAGCCTTCAGAGTAAGGGCAATAGACAGACATTCTTAGGTATGCAAGCATGCAAAATAGATGTCCACTATTCACTGAGATCATAAACTCCAAGAATGTAAGAATAGGGAATTCTGGATATGCACTTTTTCTTTTATGGAGATCCCAACCTCATAATCCAGTTGGGTTGCTCTACCAGAGAATTCTGCCAACTTTCACCTCACCTCTTCATATTTTCCCCTAGTGTTTTTCTGCCTCTGCAGTTCTGCTGAGACCAAGAAATGAATTTTTTGGTGCCATGTCCCTCACTTTAATTTTAGGAGGAACCTTCTGCTCTGGTTGATGGCCACAGAAACTATCAGGCAGTATACTTCTAGTCTTAATGATTGCTAAACTTAAAGGACATCAATAGGTCCCAGTTTATGAGACTTACTGTACTAAGGATTGCTGTGTTGGGTAGCATCCCGAGCCACACGGGCACTCCATGGGAAAGAAGGAGGGATCAATGAGGGATGCTGATCTTGGGGAAACAAAATGGAACACAGGGATAAACGTGTCACTCTTTGCCATCCCTAATCACATACTCAGGTTACTGTGATTTAAAAATTAATGAACAAAAAAAAATCTTAATTTTGCCCACAAAAGAATAGTCGCACAGTATAAGAAAAAAGAGCATTTGAATTTCAATAAGCCTGCATTTGAAAAACAAACTGGGAAAAAAACTTCTCCCATTTAATGACTTGGGTCGTTTTGTATATGTATGTATGTCTGTGTGTGTGTATGTACTAGTAGAGTTAAAAAAACCACTCAAATGCAATGATTATCTGTCATCAAACCTTTCCCTAAATAGTTTTTGATTTGGACTTCTAACTGTTCCCTGGTTAACTATGCTTTAAAAAACAACTATGTAGTAGATCTCAACTGTATAAAAGTCACGCATATTACAAAGTCATTGCAAACTTACCAAAGTGTTAATCAAGGTTACCTCTGGATGATGGATTTTTTAAAAATATTTTATTTATTTATTTGAAAGAAGAAAGAGAGGGAGAGGGAGAGAGAGAATGGGCAGGGGGAGAGGCAGAGGGAGAGGGAGAAGCAGGCTCCCCGCTGAGCAGGGAGCCCAACATAGGGCTCAATCCCAGGACCCTGAGATCACGACCTGAGCCAGAGGCACAGTTAACTGACTGAGCCGCGGAAGTGCTCCCCGGGTTGGTGGACTTTTGAAGGATTTTTAACTTTCTTCTATTATTTAACCTAGCTATTCTCTGAGCCCCTGCTCGCCATGGGATCCATCCTCTACTTTTCTCTACTTTGCGCTGTGATCCCAGATCTATAACCTCTATAAGCCACATTGCCCAGGCTCTCTTGCCCTCTAGCTTCTGGTTGGATTTGGCCAATGGGGGTGTCTGGAATAGATCAAAGGAAGGAAACAAAGAGAGGCCAGGGAAATGTAACATTGGAATAACACAGGCATTCAGTTGTATTTCTCAACAGTATGGTGGATCGCTCATGTATATATTTTACTGCTCCTTCCTGCCTTTTGGAAACTCTTCCCCATGTATATAAATAAATGAGGTCATCTATAAAAGTTTCACAAATTGGAATCTACCCCAAACTTGTTGACCTATAAGATTTCTATTCCTTTCCACAGAGAAGAAATTGAGACGGCATGTCAGGATGGCACCTCCTGCTTCTGAGCTCCGTGGCAGAAAAAAGATGACATCTTAACTCTGAACATGTAGAGACTGGGTGCAGTTCTATACTAAAACATGTTTAAATTCATGAAATGTTAGCTTTATAATAATTATGAAGAAAATTAAGCAACACTTTCTGATATTTAAAGAAAACACGAATTCCATCACTTAGGTAAGAAATGGTGAGATCTCGGGCACCTGAGTGGCTCAGTCGTTAAGCGTCTGCCTTCGGTTCAGGTCATGATCCCAGGGTCCTGGGATGGAGCCCCACATCAGGCTCCCTGCTCTGCAGGAAGCCTGCTTCTCCCTCTCCCACTCCCCCTGCTTGTGTTCCCTCTCTCGCTGTGTCTCTCTCTGTCAAAAAAAATAAATAAAATCTTAAAAAAAAAAAAGAAATGGTGAGATCTCCCTGATGAGTTTGAAATACCAGACCAAAAAATAAATATATAAACATTTCTTCCTCTCATATTTGTGTTATAAAATAAAACAACATAACTGGGTCAGACTACAAGTCAGTTTCAGAATCGATGGGTTACTTGATTTCATTTTCCTGAGCAATCACCTGATAGGGTTTCCTTTCACTTTCTTCCATCACTGAGCCACCCACTCTGACATCTCGGTTCCTGAGTTCATGTTGTGGCAAGTTCAATTTCAAACAGCAGGATAAAATCTATATTCAACATGAATGTTTATGTCATATTGCCGAGGAGACAGAAGGAAGTTTAAAAAAAAAACAGTAAAGGAAGGAGGTGCAAAGAAAAAGATGGATAGATCAGCTGAATCACATTTTGAAGCCTCTGACAAAAAGGGCAAAAACATCCTAAGATAAATTGAATTGAATTTTATCTTACGATGCAACTGAATAAAAGCAAGACAAACTGAGACACGTATTTGCAATCTGGGCAGCAGAGGATTAATAACCTTAATGTAATAAGCTTCTGCAAGTCAATCTGAAAATGAATCATACAGGAGAAAACTAGGTAAAGAGCAAAAGCGGTAAACTCAGAAAAGAATAAATTAAAATCGACAAGGAAGGAATAAGAAAGTTCACTGCCTGATCACTAAAAAAATGAGTTAAAAGTTTAGAAAGTGAGGTATAAATTTTTAAAAACCCTTGCCAATTTGATAGATGGAAGATTATGATACTCCACGTTGCACGTGTAATTTTTTTCTTAAAGGCGATTTACCACATCTTTCAAAAACAGTTTCAGGCATGTATGTCCATGCACACAGAATTCCACTACTACCAAATCATGGGAGACGGGCTTAAAGATATATGGACTGAGTGATCATCTCAGGGTCATAATGGCAAAATCTGGAACAACCCCAAATCAGGGAAATGGCTACAAAGGTTAAGATAAGCCTATGCGATGGGATGGAGGCAGCTGTAAGAATCACTTGCAGACAACTATTAACTGAATGAGAAATTAGTCCCAATCTATTGTTTATTTTTTTTTTTTTAAGATTTTATTTATTTATTTGAAAGAGAGAGAGTGATCAGGAGGGAAAGGGAGAGAGAATCTGAAGCAGACTCTGCGAAGAGCGTGGGGCCCGACTCAGGGCTGGTCCCACGACTGTGAGATCATGACCTGGGCCAAAACCAAGAGTCGGACGCTTAACTGACTGAGCCGCCCAGGTGCCCCCCTCCCATATCTGTCATTTAGTGACAAATCAGGACACACACTAGTCTGTATCACACAGATGTGTGTTGTGTGGTGGTTTGGGGCTGTGGAATCTGGAATGCCCAGCCTGCTACTGAATCCTGGCCCCACCAACCTCCCTGGGAGTCCTGGGCAGATTCTCTGCCCCTTCTAAACTGCAGAGTCTTCCTTTGTAACGACAGTGGTAATGAAAGTGCTTACCTAACTATATGCAGCCTGAAATCATCCAGGCAAAGTACTTAGTACACCACCTAACTCAGAAGTGTATATTAGGTCATTGCTGTTTTTAAAAACAAGGCTGAAAATATTCACGGAAAATAGCCTGGCAGAACACATACTAACCCTCAGTCGAGGGACTGTCACTAGCTTTTGCTTCTTTCTCCTCTTCTGGGTTTTCTGCACCGAAGACAGACTGCAGTTACCATGTTAAAACACACATACAATAAATACCGCTTTTGAAGGCGGTTACCAGGAGTCTTAAGGAAACAGCTGAAACCCATCTTTCTAGGAAGAAAAGAAAGAAGAAATGGCCAGATGAGGGGGAACCACCCCCACATTCTAGGAAATGAGCGCCGAGCCTCTGGGGCCACGGGGCGGAGGAGGGCCGCTCCCCAGCCTGCCAGGCAGCAGGCCCGGGGTCAGCGCAGCGATGGGGCCGGGTGCATGCCGCACACTGGCCCATTGTCTCGCCAGGGCTGCACCGCGGGCAATGAGAAGCAGATGGGACAGACGCCGCACGCACGCTGTGCTTTCCCTCCCACACACCTCCGATGCAGGGCCTGCGTGGAGCCCCCGGCAAGGCAATCTGCTTTTCATTTTATAGGCAGAGAAAAGCTGCCGAGGAAGGAGGGCGGGAGGCCATAGTTTTCAAAGTGTCGGGGGAGTTGATGTAACAATAATTCAATTGTCTCCTATTCTGAAAGGCAAGGCCATCCAACCTCGCTAGGCGTCTGCACCGCCCAGCTGCAAACTCAAGGCCATCTCGCCCTACCTCAGGCGGAAGCAAGTCAACCCCTCAACCTGTGGCCGGGACCCCAAGGCTCCAAGCTCTTAGGACCAGCAGGGGGAAGAATCCATACTGGGGTTTCTTCAGTTTGCATTGCGTAGAGGAGCCAGGAAGGAAAGTTGAGGGGCCGGGGAGCAGTAGGCCTCACCCCCTGCAGCCGAGGGAATCATTATCGACACTGGCAACCAGCGGGTAGCCATCCTGCCCATGGGGCTCCTCCTTCCCCCGGCCTCCAGGCACTCTGCTTTCCTGGATAGGGGCCTGGGCTCTGGAACCAGCGGTCCTGTCCAGATGTCATCTCAGCTCTCCGCTTACTTGCTGTGTTACCTTAGACTGGCTACATAAACTCTCTGAGCCTCTGTTTCCTCACCAGACAGATGGGCATGGGACTTCTGTTATTTCAGAGAAGATAAGATGACTGCAGGAGGTAATGCACAGGAGGGGCCCACGGAGTACTCGGCCCATAATAAGGGCCTGTGAGGGTCTGCTATTATCATTGTTATAACGGTCAGATTCTCTCTGTGTCTTATTTCCCTCCTCTTTACACCATGGTGTAATTTACACCCTGGCAGGCTTTGGGGCCTTATTTCTTCTCACAGCAACAACTGTATTCAGTCTTTGCTGGAGGGGGGGGTTCCTGCCTCTGTACCCCATGTGGGTCTCCACCTGCAGTCACCCGTGATTTACATTGTCTTTGGGACGAATCCAGATCATCATATGTGATCCCTGTGTAACCACCCAACACAGCCCCGGGTTTTCCCCCATCAGGCAGTTGTTTAGCAGGGACAACAGTCTTGAGAGCCAGAGAGTGGCTTGTAGGTAGTCCCAGTAGAGGGGTGTCCCCTGAAGCCCTAAAATATGGGAGAACAGGAGAAGAAAGCCAGGATCAGAGGGTTGCAGAGGCAGGTCTAGGAAGAAAATGGTCCCCAGAGGAAGGGGAGCACACAGGAAGCATTTGGGAAGACAAATGCAATCTAAGACATCAGAGAAGGCACAGAGTTCCAAAACGTTCAGGAAGGAGAGACAGTTCAGTGGCCTTTTGGAGGTGGTGGCAGAAAAGAGAGACCTAAGAGAGAGACATCATCAATATGAAAGTCTGTAAAAAAAACAAAGAATCGGGGCGCCTGGGTGGCTCAGTTGGTTAAGCGACTGCCTTCGGCTCAGGTCATGATCCTGGAGTCCCGGGATCGAGTCCCGCATCGGGCTCCCTGCTCAGCAGGGAGTCTGCTTCTCCCTCTGACCCTCCTCCCTCTCATGCTCTCTGTCTCTCATTCTCTCTCTCACAAATAAATAAAATATTAAAAAAAAAAAATTAAAAAAAAACAAAAAAAAAAACAAAGAATCGTAAAGATGCCAACATGACGGACAAACAAATCATAGGCACAGGCAAAGAAAAGAGCGAGGGTCTGTGTAGATTGCATGGCAACTGAGACTTCCAGAAAGAGATGGCAAGTAAACTGCATCGAGCATGTCCAAATCAGGTGAGGGTGCATATGACTGGCAGCTTTACCTGGGTGTGCTAATTACACTTATTTGTCCTCAAACAAAAATAGCTTATTTGTCATGAGGGCTGAGGTCCCAGACTGTGAGAGAGCATCTTCTCTCAGTGAGCAGGTGGGTAGTTCTGTTTGAATGATGGAAATAAAACCACGACTATATAGTAATATAGTCACTTTCCGTGCAGATTTTTGGGTTGGGTCCTACAGCTATATCTCACAGAAATAAATGGATCCGGGGCCTGGCTAAGATGAGAAGTCCCAGAGAAAATAACTTAAATGTCCATTGACAGATGAATGAATAAGGAAAATGTGGTATATCCAGATACAATGGACTATTACTCAGCCATAAAAAGGAATGACATTTGGAACAACATCGATGAACCCTGAGGGCACTACACGAAATGAAATGAGTCAGGCAGAGAAAGACAAATACCATATGATTGCTCTTACCTGTGGAATCTTAAGAGAAACAAAAAAACAAAAACAAGTTCATAGATACACAAAACAAACTGGTGGTTGCCAGAGGCGAGGGGTGGGGGGGGCAGTGGGCAAAATGGGTAAAAGTGCATCAAAAGGTACAAACTCCCAGTTATAAAATAAATAAATCACAGGGATGTAATACACAGCATGGCAACTAGAGTTAATAATATCGCATTGCATATTTGAAAGTGGCTAAGAGAGTAGATCTTAAAAGTTCTTATCATAAGAAAAAACTTACTGTGACTTACTGTGGTCATAATTCTACAATATATGCAAATATTGAATCATTATGTTGTAATGAAACTAATATAATATTGTATGTTAATTATGCTTCAATTAAAAAAGAGAGAAGGCGGCAGCAAGATTAAAAGTCAAACTGTCCTTTCTATCAGCCAGGGATAGGCTAGGTTATGCTGCAGTAACAAACAACCCCAACTCTCAGGGTGTGGGTTTTTTTTCAAAGATTCATTTATTTATTTGTTTGTTTGTTTGACAGAGAGAGAGAGAGAGCACAAGCAGGGGGAGCAGCAGAGGGAGAGGGAGAAGCAGGCTCCCTGGGAGCCGAATGCGGGGCTCGATCCCAGGACCCTGAGATCATGACCTGAGCCAAAAGCAGACGCTTAACCGACTGAGCCACCTAGGTGCCCCTCAGGGTCTTTAAACAACAAAGGTTTATTTTTCATTCATGCCACAGTCCAGCGTGGGGTGGCTGGGACTTTGCTCTGCATACTCTCACTTAGGGACCAAGGCTGATGGGGCAGCCACTATCTCTAATCGTGTTAGTCCCCATGGCAGAGGAAAAAAAGAGTGAGACAAAACGCACACACTGGCTCTTAGAGCTTCTGCTCAGAATGATATACGTCACAACTGCTCACATTCCATTGGCCAAAGTCAGTCACATGGCCACGGGGACTCCCGAAGGGGCTAGGAGGTACAGTCCTTCCATTTGCTGCTCAGAAGGAGAGGAAAGGGAGTATGTGTGGACAGCCCTAACAACTCCACCAACCACCCATTCCATGGCATACCCACAGTCAACTGGCTGTCCCTTCCCTCAGCACACACCCCTCCCGATGACTATCAGTCATCTCTGCCCAGCAGGTCACCAGTCTTTAAGTCACATTTTGGAGGCCATGATTGGTAACAATGCTTCCACCTTGACCCCATTATCATGAAATAAGGAAAAACACAGAGCAGAACCTCTGAGAGGACCTGGCCCAGAATTCCTCTCTTTAGAGGTGGGGAAACAGGCAGTCAAAGAGAACCAAACCATGTGTGGTAGGCAGAATTCTAAGATGGCTCCAAGCTATACACTCCCTGGTGTACATACTGTCTGATCTCCTCCCTTTGAGCATGAGTGGGACCTATAAATATGAGGCGATATCACTCCAATGATTATGTTACTTTATATGGCAAAAGGGATTCTGCAGATATAATTAAGGTCCCTGGAGTCAACTGAAAGGGAGGTTATCCTGGGTGGGCCTGACTTAATCTGGAGTGCCCTTAAAAGAGATGAAGCAGCAGCAGGCTCTCTCCTGCTGATCTGGAAGAAAGCAAACAGCCATGTTGTCATGACCTATGGAGGGAGCCCCATGGCTAGAACTGGAGTGCAGTCTCTAGGTCAGCAAAGAAATGGGGACCTCAGCCCTACAAGTGCAGGATTTGAATGGTGCCAACACCCTGAAGGAGCTAGGAAGAGGATCTTGAGCTCCAAATGAGGACACAGCCTCAGCCAACACTTTGATTTCATGGGTGACCCCGTGAGCTGAGAACCCAACTAACATATGTCCCAACTCCGGACTCAAAAGAAACTGAGATTTTTTTAAAAATGTGTTGTCTTAGCCACTGAATCTTAAGTCATTGTCATGCAGCAACAGAAAACGAATCCACCATGACCGTGGTATGTTCTGCGACTTCTAGCCCCCATGCATCTCTGCTCCACTCTATCACCAGGCATTCTTCTGCAGCTGGGGAGGCCACCCTTGAAGCTGGCAAGAAAACAAGCTCAAATAAACACCTACTGTTTGTTATCTCTTTTCTTGCTTTCTTTGCTCTATTCAAGCCAACTTGCACACCAATGATGGGAATCTTGCATAACACAGCATTTGCCCATGCTCTTTCCTGCTCAAATACCTGCAGCAACTCCATTTTTGTTTGTTTGTTTGTTTGGGACATCAATTCTGAGCTTCTAATCCCAGTATTTAAGGCCTTCCCACTGTTTCTCCCCTTCTCACTGAACACAAGTTCTCTATTCCAGGTCCAATGGTATCAGCATGGCCCTTCCCATCTGCCAGGATCGCTCCCATCTGTATTCTGCTCCAGTCTGCTCCCAGAGGCACGTTCCCCTGCCCCTTGCCCCTGGGTCCCCTTTCATCAGACGGGGCTTTAACAGGCCACCCCCAAATCAAAGAACCCCCTCATAGCGACTCCCGCCCACTGTACTCTGGCACCCTCTAACTGTTCCATCACCCCGGGCACAACTGTTAAGCATTTCTGCAGTTGATTACAACCAATAATAAACCACCACAAGTATCACATCATTTAAACCTCTTCCCCACAGATTCCAAGCTCTCTCAGGGCAATAACCCTCGTCACTCCAGAATCAGAAGAGGCATTTGAAGTCATAATAGCCCCAAACTGGAAACACAGATGTCTTCCATCAGGTGAAGAGAACACACTGGGGGACTTCCATATAATGGAATACTGCTCAGCTAAAACAAGGATAAGTTACTAATAACACGCAACCACACGGATGGACCTCAAAGACATTATGCTGAGCCTAAGACAGGAAAGTGTAGATACCGTAAGATTTTTATATATAAAAATCTACAAAAAGCAAAAACTAATCTATGACAGAAAGTCGATAAGCGGTTGCTGGGGGCTGGGGGCCAGGGGCATCACTGGCAAGGGGCACAAGGAATGATTTGGGGTGATGGAAATGTTCTGTATCTTGATTATGGTGCTGGCTACATGGAAGTATACATTTGTCAAAACTCATCAAATTGAATATTTAAAATGGATGCATTTTATGATATGTAAATCATGCCTCAAGGTTGACTTAAAACGAAAAATATCTTTGTATATTCTGAGTCAACTAAGACTTTGTTGGAAATGTCATAGGCCCTTCCTTTCTGAAAGTGAGATGTGCACAGGATTTGTAAAGGGTGAGCCCAGGGAAATGCCTGCGGACTCATGTTCAGGTGGCCAGCCCCTAGAACACCAGGACAGCATCTCTCCCAGACAGATGAGCTCCCGGGCTGAGACCAGAGACATGGCTTACAAAGTGAATCAACAGAAGCCCAGAAAAAGGAGCGAGAGGAATGCAAAGAGGGGCCATGTGTTCTGGAAGAGAGGTTCAAAGATGGTCTGGCCACCCACAAGCTCTTCCCGTGCTGTGCAGTGGGGTGGGGCTCCTGCAGAGGCCTCAGCATGGCCCAGAGGAAGAGCATTCGGGCCACAGCATGTTGCTCTGAATCCACATGTCCCAGCCACCGGCCTGGTTATCATCTGAACAGGGGGCACGGGGCTTCCCACCAATGAAAGTCATCCTCATCTGGATCCAGCGCCAGAGGGCCACAGCCCAGGTCATGCTGCCTTGTGTGGCCTGCGGCTAGCCAGCCACTACCCCATTTCCCACCGGCACGCAGGACACTGCCCCCCCACAAGAGCAGGCTCAGCGAGGGCAGTGACTGGAAAGCAAGGAGAAAGCAGCAGGGTTCCAGGCATGGAAAAAGCAAGATCAGAAGAAAACATTCCTGCCTTTGGAAAAAAAGAGCTCATACCTGAGCAACCGGCACCCCTGACTGTGAAGAGGCAGCAACCAAGTCCTGAGGCTGGAAAAGAAAGAGTATGCACATGGGCCGGTGCCTTGTGAGAAACAGGGAGCCTTGGAGCTCGTGAGCCACGGGGCCGGAAGAGGAAGGAGGCCGGGCGCTCAGCTGGGGTTAGGAGCAGCAGAGACTAAGAGGGGAAGAGCGGGTGCTGATGAGGAAAGGCAAGTGCAGAGCAGCTCTGTGGTCCAGTGGGGACACAGGGCCTGTTTATACAAATGGCTGCCAGATGGCCCCTCCACCTGACCAAACCCAGAATGCTCCATGCTCCTCTTCTCCCCCTGAACCCCTGAACACGATCAATAGCACCACCTTACATCGGGGTCCCCAGCCCCACACTCGTCAGCCTGGCCCTCACCCACCCGCCACAAAACCCAGCAGTCTGGACTCTGCCCACTCCACCCTGGGGAAACTGCTGGGGCCACCCCACTTGCTGATCTGCACCAACAGGTGCTCAGTCACAGAGGGGAACCAACACATATGAAGAATGTAATATCATAAACATTTTCATTACAATTCTCCTAACAACCCTGTGAGGAAGGCAGTCCTAGCTCCACTTTGCTGACAAAGAACCTGGGGCTCAAAGGGTTCGGTTAATTTGCCCAAATCTAAAAGCTGGTGAGGGCCCCCTGCCACGATTCAAACCTCTTCCCTCTCTTCTCGCCGACTCTGAGGTAGACATAAATACAAATCCATTCAGTTCATTTTCCTGATTGAAATCCTTTGGTGATTCCCCATTGCCTTTTGCAGTTTTTCAGTATTTTCTGTGGTTAGAGACTATTTTCTCCAAAAACTGCTTACACAGAACACTAACCTATCACACGGACAGGAGCAGGTGCAAGGCGGGGTGGGGCCCAAGCCCGGCCTGCTTTCCCAGTGGCCTCTATGCCTGAAGCCACAACCTCACGTCAGTATGTTAAAGACTGAACTCTTGATAGGACCCCCGGCCTCTTCCTGAACTTCCCATCTTAATAAATGGTCAGACCACCCACTCAGGAACCCGAGCACCACCCTTCTCACCACCTTCTTGTTCCCTCACCTTCCGTACGTAATCAAAGTCCACTTGATTGGCCTTCCACGTTGCTCTAGAACTAGCCTCCTGCTCTTGGTTCATAGGGCGAACACCCAAGCCCCCGAGGCCAGGTCATCATGGTCCCTCACCTGGAGTAGTGGTACAGCCTCTTCATTTCCCCCCTTGCACCCCGCAAGCAGAGTCCACTCCCCACCCAGCAGCAAGAGGAAGTAACACGAAATTCCAAAGAAGGGGGGCACTGTGACACAGGAACTTGCTGACATTTGAGGGGTATGGTCATTCCCCTTCATCAAATGTGCCCATCTATTTCATCTTACTTTTATAACCATGAGAGAAGACTATCAACCAAAAAGTAAGCTGAGAGTCAAAAGAATGGGGTGCTGGTTACTTGATGTGTTGTGTGACCATCAAGTTTCACCAGCCATAGAGCAGAGTTGATAGAATCTGTTCCTTCTCTCGGCTGCCATTGTCATGGAAATAACTTATGTAAAATACTCAGAATTAATTATGAGGAACATATACATCTACAGCCCTCTTATGTTTCCCTGACATGAAATGATAAATGTGGTTGACAATATGATGTTATAAGATATAAAACAAATTTGATGATGTAATTAAGTACCTATCTTTCCACTTTTACTCCTGTTTAGAACAAGATCCCTCTCAGATTCTATCTATATTTATACATGGTTTTGGCCACATGGTCATATAAATCACGTGAAGATGAGGAGCAGATGTTATTGGGTAGCTGGAATTCTGTTAGGACTGCATTTTAATGGAAAAACGACACAAAGCAGACATCCTACATGCTTCACAGATAGAGTAATATAGCTACTTGAAAGAAATATTTATATTCTAGATAGGCCTAATTGTAATCAACGAACGTGATTGCTTGTTGTCTGCTCTTGGATGAGTCAGACAGTGGAGTGTGTAGGCATTTCCAGGCAGCGGGGGAGAGGGCCACTGGGGAGAAGTCTTCCAGTATCTTCTCGGTCGGTGTGGTCTCATGCCCTTTCTCCTCTTGCTGGCTGACGGAGTGCTCTCCCAGGGCATGTTCACAGCAGCCCTCCATGAGCTTGCAGCTTGAGAGGGAAGTGGTAAATGTGAGCTAAAGCCGAAACCCCACCAACAACAGAAAAGAGTTCTTTGGCTATGTGCATTTCAAAGATTTTTGAAATCAGCTGTTTTGTTGGTGTTGACTCCTTAGAGCGTGTTTCATCTGAAGTCTTTGTTTGGAATGGTTCTCTAGAAATGATTTTCTAGGGAGGCAGAATGTCCTTCTGGAGACCTCTGTGCTTCTAAGACAAAGTAGGAGATGTCCTGCTTCATGTGGACTCTGGCTTTCCGTGTTTTTATTCCTCCCTTTCAAGTTACTGAGTGGAGTATCACAGAGCCATAATCCATATCATCATCATCTTCTTCTTCTCCTTCTTCTTCTTTTTTCTCTCTCATAACATGGAAGATGAAGAAGTAAAGCTACAACATTCAACGTGGGAGGTCTGGTGGATAAATGGATTGGACAATGACTTAATCCAAACAATGACTCAGTTAGATTTTCTGAGACAGAATAATGTCGCTTAACTCTGCTGATCTCACCTTAGGTTAGGTGTTCTGAATAACTTAGCACACCATTGTCAGTTGGGTAGTTATCTGTGACTTCAGGGGAGAGTTGGGGTGGGTGGACAAAAGAAGCAGGACTATACCAAGGGCTCCCTGAGTGCATGCTGGACTTGGAGGATGGGGGGATGCTAACATGCTTCCCTCCCCGCACTGAGCACCTGGGTGCAGAGGCCCCACGGTCAGTGTTCTTCCACGGGAAGACTCTGGGGTTGGAAAGGCAGCCCCAGCACCTGGCTTGTGTCATCCCAGAGTAGCCTGGGACTGAATGACAGACAAAAAAGAATGACAAGAATGCCATAAATCCAAAAATCACTTTTCCGGCTGAGTTAATTACAAGGATCACTGAAAACAGAGTAGATGATATCAACCTGTTTTATAGAGAGACCTGTGCATGCCTATTAAAACTCAGTGCCAAAGCTAGACCACACTGCCCTTGTCACTTTATTGTTTCAAAAATGTACTGAATGCTTACTATGTATTAAGCCTTGTGCAAAGCTCAGTGATCACGTGGCATCCCAATGAAACAGATTTCCAGGTTTTCATCAGCAGAGGGTATTATTCATAATATATTGCTAGTTTAAAAAAAAGTAGTTGAATCACAAAAAGACACAGGCTGTAAGAACATATGACAAAATATTAGCTATGGCTCTTAGGGTAATTGGATAATGGTAATTTTTTTGGTTTATACATTTAAACATATATATATATATATATATATATACCACTACCTAGGATACGTCTAACTCAGGCTACCAGGAAAAAGTCCTCTCAACAGTGACTCATCTACAATTAGCAAGGGCAGCATGATATTTGTTGCTGTAACTACACAAATTGTTCCTGACCGGTCACATACTGCATTTGCCAATGGAAGCTGGTTGATCTAAGTTTCTACTTCTTAGAAAGCCCCCAAACTTAGATCCTCTTAGGCTTTTGCATACCTTTGCAGTACATAGTTCCTTGGTGGATGAGTTTGATTCAAGTCCCAGAGAACCCCTAGACCAATGCCTGATTTGTTTTGGCGTATTTTATGTGCAAGGAAATAGAATTTATGTCAATTTCAAAGCCCACACAAAGACCAGACCTTCCGTGTTCCTCCAGAAAACCACATCACGCTACTGCCTTTCATCTTTTCTCTTGGGCCAAGTTTAGACGAGACATAAACTCTAGGCAATTCGGAATGCACCGAGGTACGCAGAGACACCTGCTGCCGGAACACGGAGGACTTCAATGAGTAGCCGTGGGGACACATGCACTGGTGAGTGATGGCCAAGGATTTAACTCCTTATAAATACTGATTGCACTGAGTAAGCCTTTTTGGATTTCATGTAAATGTTTCTACCTCAACATAATCGCAGAATCTGTAAGAAAACAAGAACAAAAATGAAATCTCTGGTGAAACAGGGATGACCAAAGATCATCTTGCTGCAGGGAAAAGGTGTGTGGACTTGTCCTAAATGAAATTTGATGCTGTGGTGAGTCCTGGCCACACCCCAAAGTCACACGACACTTGGATAATTATCCATAGTCAGAGAAAACCTGCCTCACTATTGCTATAAATTTCAAGGCACAAACTGTATGAAAATTATTTTTGCTCTGTAGTCAACCAGTGGAAAATACCAGTTTTGACCTGGACCTGCCAAAGTGTACCTCTAAGTTATGCTTTGATTCTCTCAGCACAAATTCTCTTAATATGTTTGCTAAACAGGGTAACATTGCCATGGATACTTTCTGCTGCCCTACAACTTCCCTTACATACTCTGGCACCTTCTCTCAAAGCTACCACATATGATACCAACTCAACACATTAGCATGTCATTTGTTCTCCCCGTGGAGGGGAAATCCAGAGAAAAACTGCGTAGAAATATGATGAAGAGAGAGGAAACATAAACTGGAAGAGAATGAGCGGGACAGAGATGGGCAACTTGGCTCAGAACGTGTATTGGGCTGACTTAACCCTTTCCGGGCTCATGCAGCTGCCGTGTTTAGGCCAATGAAAACCCACTCCTGTGTGAAGGAACAGAACAGATGGCGCCAGCTGACAACAGGGGATGGGGGGTACGGGGGGGGTACGGGGCGCTATAGCCCACAGAGAAGATGGGAGAAAGCTTTCTCTCTCTACTGGCTGCAGTGGGAGCTAAGAACCAGCAACCCCTAGTTCCCCAGGGTGCCCCATGCAGAGGACCTGTGCCCACCTTTCAGCTTCATACATCTGAGCCGTGTCCGATGGAAATGTCCTCGCTGCAGTCGCTCTGGACGGCATGTGGGGGAACTGACCCTTCTGAATGATGCGTTGGCCGAATCCAGGAGGCTGACAGCACTACGGATAGTCACCCAGGTGCTTTCTGCTGGGCAGTGACAGACACTGCGGTGAGCACAGCACAGCACGTCAGGGTTTCTGTTATTTTGCTGCCTCTGTTCCCTCCTGCGTGTCTCCAAGCTCTGTCTGCTTCTCTCCACCTCCACTGCCAGTGAAGGCCCAGCCTCTAATACCACAATGTCCTCCCCAACGCCCTTTCTCCGGCTCTCTCTTTTCTCCGATCCATTTCCCTCACTGCAGCCAGAGTCCTCTTCTCAAACACAAATTTAATCGTGGCTTTTACTCTGCTTAAACACCTTCAGGGGTTTCCCGTTTTATTTTGAGACAGAATCCAAGGTGTCTCATGTGGTCTATGAAGTCTATGGGGTGGGCGTCTGCACTCCTGCCCCCACCCCCCACCCGCGGGCTCCTCATTGTGAACCACAATGTGAACCACATCCCCCTCTGGCCCCCCTTCAGGACACAGGTCGTCTTCATGCAGGGCACTGGCATGAGCTATGCCCTGTGCCTGGGTGCCCTCCTCTTCCCTGCCCGTTGGCACTGCCCCAGCCCCAGCCCCCTCTCATCCCCCGCCCTTCTTGCAGATCTTGGCTCAGGCCATTACTTCCTCAGAGAAGCCTTCCCTGAGCCTCAGGCTAGGCCAGGCTCCCTTGTTATTCAGTCTACAAGAACCATGTTCTTGTCCTTCATGGTACTTACTAAAGTTTGGAATGAGACATTAAGTAAGATGTTGCAAGAGAGGGAAGTGCACACACATCCCAAAGGCTCCTTCTCTGTGGCTTTCCCTGACTTGGCTGCCTGAAGGGCTTGCGCCCATCAGAAAGATCGTGGCCTTCTCTTTGTTTCCACAGCTGAATCACAGCATTTTTCATACTGTCTCGTGTTTGTCCATGGGTCTGTCTGTCCTTCAGTCTGTGCTCCTGCAGGTTGAGAACCGTGTGCACTTCCCACCTCAGACGGAGCCTATGCAGAGTGCGTGCTCAGCAGTGACTGGCTAAGCCGAATAAGTAAGTCAGCTCCAGACTTCGCTACGGAGCGGAGAGGACAGCATTCCTAGGAAGACAAGCTGTGTCTGTCCACCCAACCAGCCTGTGTGCGTTCAGTTTCTGTAACTGATTCATATTTACTGAGCATGTACTATGTGCCAGGTAGAGCCCGAGGATGTAGCAGTGAACGAGACAAATAAGATTCCTGCCCACAAGGGGTTTAACTATAATGAGGAGACAGATAATAAACAACCAACAAAACAAATCAAATAGCAGCGGTAGTTAAAGGAATGAAAATAGGATGACAGAGAGTGCTAGGGGTCAGGGAAGATTTATGTCCTTTAAAGTGAGATCTGAAGACAAAGAGAAGTAAGGCAGAGGAAAGAGCATTCCAGATGGAGGACACAGCCAGTGCAAAGGCCCTGAGGCAGAACTAAACTGGGCATGTTAAAGAAACAGGAAGAAGTCCAGATGGCTGAGGAGTGCAGTGTGGAAGTGGGGAGTGGGTGGCGTGGGATTGAAGAAACGAGTGGGCTGGGGCCAGATGGCACGGATCAGTCTGCATGCATTGTGAAGCCACTAGGTGCTTGGAGCTGGGAGAAGGAGGGTGGCACAAATCTGTTCACGGAGGCATTTTGAAAACACCTCATGATAACACCTGCATAAAAACCATCCAGAGTTTGTGGGAAACGCTGTGACTCAAAAACCTCTGGGGATGGGCCCCAGACATAAGCATGTTTGACAACCTCACCAAGGATTCTCGTGTGCACTGACATTTGAGAACCACATAGCTGGACTTAATATTCTGCCTTGAAAGTTCACATCTTTTCCAATTTTATTCTTCAACCTGAATTTGGCCCTTTTTTAGGATAGGGAGAAAGATGGATGTAGAATAAAGCCCATGGTTTTCTTGAATCTCCCATCTGAAGTCGCTGGTACTTGGGCCGAGTGAGGGACTTCCACATTACGAAGACTTGAGAGAGAAGGAGTATATTGGTAACATCACAGGAAATTATTTTGAATGACAGAAAGGCGTTCTTCTCAATGGCCTCTGGTTGAAGTGATGCAACTCTACTCAGCCGTAGAGTCTAAACAAACTTTATGTAGCCTAGGGGATCAAGCAGTGGAATTCAGGGCCTGTCAGCCAGAGGAAGACAGAAGTCACCCCCCTTGCTTTGGGCCGAGACACTCATGAGGAGGGAAAGGAGGAAGGAGGCCTTGGCAGGGACAATATAGTTCATCTCAATCTTGGAGTTATTTTGAGCTGATCCTGGCTTCTTGGGATGCTTTGGAATCTGGCAAAAGCAAACATAATTCTTCTCTAGAATTATAACATCATCTCAGTTCTCTATTTCTACAAAACAATTTTTGTAAATACAATGTTTAACACAAGATAAAAAATAACCAGAGCCACTCTAAGACATGACAGCATGAGAGAAAAATAAGAAAAACAATGGTGAGAAGAAAACAAACCCACATGGGCCTCAGATGTTAGAGTTACAATACAGACTTTAAAGCAACTATGCTATTTACGTTTGAAGAGGTAAGAGTTAAGCTTGAGAATTTTTGTCAGAGAACTAAAAGTTACAAAAAGAATCAAAGTAAGTTTTGGAAATTAAAAATACAATAGCTGAAATTAAGAACTCAAAAGATGTGTTTAACAGTAGATTCGATACAACCGAAGAGAAAATTGGTAAGAGAGACTAGAATATTATACTTAAAGTATGATTTGTGGACCAGCACTGACACAACCTGGGAGTGTTTTTTTAAAGTAGATTTTTAAATTTTAAAACGGTTTCAGATTTCAGAAAAGTTGCAAATATAGTACTGGAAGTTCTCATATAACTCACACCCAATTCCTACAGTAATACCTTACATCGATATGGTATATTTGTCACAATTAGTGAACCAATACTCATATGTTGTTATTAATGAAACCCCAGACTTTCTTCATACCTCCTGAGTTTTTATTTAATGTTCTCTTTATGTCTGGGAGCGTTTTAGAAATGCAGCATCTTGGGCCCCAGTATAAGCCTCGTATGAATCAGAATCTATATTTTAATGAGATCCCTAGGTGATTTTAAAGACATTAACATTTGTGAAATGTTGGTCAGAAAAAGGAAATTTCTCAGAGTGAAACATGGGGGAAAAAACAATGAAAAACACAGAAGGGAGTGTCAGGGGCAGAGTGAAGACAATGAGACCCCTGTCTACAGAAGTCTGACTGCAACCTTCAAACAAGATTACAGAGAGACTGGACCCGAGGCAGTATTTTAAGAGACAGTGGCTGAGAGCTTTCCAATACTGACACAAGATATCAAGCCACAGATTCTAGATACTCTAGGAACCCTACAGAGGAAAAAAAGGAGATCCATACTAGGACCATCACAGCAATCTGTTGAAAACCACAGACAAAATAAGCAAACAAAAACAACTGTAAAAGCAGCCCAAATAAACACACAAAAACAGGTCACCTGGAAAGGAGTAACTACTGGACATAGAGCAGCCTTCTAAACAGAAATAATGGGAGCCAAGAGGCATTGGAATATCTCCAGAGCACTGAAAAAAAATGTAAAAGTTAACTAGAATTCTGTATCCACAAAAAAAATTTTTTCAGAGATGGTGACATGTTAAAATGCAGACAAATAAAAAATGAGAGAATTTTTCTCCAGCAGGCCTGCACTGAAGTAAATACTAAAAAGTATCTTTTGGGGCACCTGGGTGGTTCAGTCAGTTAAGTGTTTGCCTTCAGCTCAGGTCATGGTCCCAGGGTCCTGGGATCAAGCCCCACATCGGGCTCCCTGCTTAGCAGGGAGTCTCCTTCTCCCTCTCCCTTGCTCCTCTCCCCTGCTCATGCTCTCTCTTTCTCTCTCTCTCTCTCACTTGCTCTAAGTCAATATATAAAATCTTTAAAAATAGAAAAAAATAAAAAGTATCTTTTGGGTAGAAGAAAAAATGATCCCAGACAGAAGTTTGGAGATGCAGAACAAAACAAAGAACAATGGAAGTGGAAAATATGTGGGTAAATCTAAATGACGTTCAACTGTGTAAAATAATAATAATGCATTATGGGCTTAAAAGATATAAAAATTAAAATATAACCAATAGCAGAGAGTTAAAGCATTAAATAAAATCACTGCATTGTCCAGAAAGAAATAGAACCATCAATTAATATTGGATTTTGATAAGTCATAATGCATACTATAATCTCTTGAATAAATATTAAAGGAATGACTAATAATCTACAAATTCAATGCAATCTCTATCAAAATACCAATAGTATTTTTCACAGAACTAGGACAAACAATCCTAAAATTTGTACCATAAAAGACCCTGACCAACCAAAGCAATCTTGAGATAGAAGAAAAAAACTGGAGGTATGACAATCCCAGGCTTGAAGATATACCACAAAGCTGCCGTAATCAAAACAGTATGGAACTGGCACACAAATAGACACAAAGATCAACAGAACAGAATAGAGAGCCCAGAAATAAACCCACGGTTATATGGCCAATTAATCTTCAACAAAGGAGGCAAGAATATGCAATGGCGAAAAGACAGTCCCCTCAACAAATGGTGTTGGGAAAATTGGACAGCTACCTGCAAAAGGATGAAACTGGACCATTTTCTATCATACACAAAAATAAATTCAAAATGGATTAAAGACCTAAGCTTTAAGACCTGACACCATAAAACTCCTAAAAGAAAACACAGGCAGTAATTCCTTGAACACTGGCCTTAGCAACATTTTCTGGATACGTCCCCTGAGGCAAGGGAAACAAAAGCAAAAATAAAATATTGGGACTTCATCAAAATAAAAAGCTTCTGCACAGCGAAGGAAACCATCAGCAAAATGAAAAGATAACATACTGAATGGGAGAAGATATCTGCAAATGATATATCCAATAAGGAGTTAATATCCAAAATATACAAAGAACTCATGCAATTCAACAGCAAGAAACCTCAAATAATAAAAATGGGCGGGGGGGGGGCACCTGGGTGGTGCAGTCAGTTAAGCATTCGACTCTTGGTTTTGGCTCAGGTTGTGATCTCAGGGTCATGAGACTGAGCCCCACGCCAGGCTCTGCACTTAAGGTTCTCTCTCCCTCTCCTTGTGCTCCTCCCCACCCCCAAGTAACTAAATAAATCTTTAAAAAAAAATGGGAAGAGGATCGAATAGACGTTTTTCCAAAGAAGACATATAGATAGTCAACAGACACATGAAAAGATGGTCAAGAACACTAACCATTAGGGAAACGCAAATCAAAACCACAATGAGGTATCACCGTACTCCTGTCAAAATGGCTGAAATCAAAACACAAGAAACAAGTGTTGGCGAGGATATGGAGAAAAAGGGAACCCTTGTGCACTGTTGGTGGGAATGCAAGCTGGTGCGGCCACTGTGGAAAACAGGATGGAGGTTCCTCAAAAAATTCAAAGTAGGAATACCATACGATCCAGCAATTCCACTACTGGGTATTCACCCAAAGAAAACAAAAATACCAATTTGAAAAGATATATGCAACCATATGTTTATTGTAGCATTATTTACAATAGCCAAGCTATGGAAGCAATCTGAGTGTCCATCAGTGGATGAATGAATAAAGATGTGGTGTACATATGCAATGGAATACTATTCAGCCATTTTTAAAAAGGATGAAATCTTGCAATTAGTGAAATAGATGGACCTAGGGTGCACTATGCTTAGTGAAATAAGTCAGGCAAAGAAAAACAAATACCATGTGATTTCACTTACATGTGGAGTCTAAAACACAAAACAAATGAACAAACAGATGCCGACTCATGAATACAGAGAACAAATAGGTGGTTGCCAGAGGGGAGACAGGTGGGGGGATGGGCAAAATATGGGAAGGGAATTAAGAGGTACAAACTTCCAGTTATAAAATAAAAAAGTCATGGAGATGAAAAGTATCACATAGGGAATACAGTCAATAATATCATAATAATGTACGGTGGCAGAGGGTAACCACACTTACTGTGGTAAGCCCTGCATTATGTATAGAATTGTCAAATCACTGTATTGTACATCTGAAATTAATACAAAATTGTATGTCACTGGTACTTCAATAAAAAAGAAAAAAAAAGAATGACTAAAAATCATATAAAATGCTCGAGTTAACAGAGGGATTAATGTAAATATAAAAATAGAAGGCAAGAGTGGTGAGAAAAGGTAATATAGAACAGGCAAGAAAAACAAAGTAACTGAGTAAGATGATGGATTTAAATGAAAGTATCAGTTTTTACATTCAATGCATTGGTCTAGGTAATAAAGAATGTCTGCCTCCATTTTTGGACACTTCACTGCTGAGGTTCTTAAGCCTTACCCTTCTGACTTCACCCTCTGCCTCACATCCAGGAAAAGTGTGAAGCTGGTGCTCCCTCCTTTGGCACCAGGAGGAGAATCAAATCACACAAGCCCCCAACCCAATCCCCTAACCATAGTCTCCCTTCCTTGTTCTCCCTAAGCCATTTCAGGCCTGCTTGGGGACCCTGACCTGTTTTCCCGGACAGCTTCAATTATGTAAGTAATAAACCTTTCCCTATCTTCTGGCATGTATGCATGGTGTCATCAACCTCAACATCCAACTCATTTTGGGTAGGGTCCTACTGTGTTTCTTCCGTGTGGCTAAGGCAGTTTATATGTTCTAATTAAAGGACCAAGATGATAAGATCGGATTTAAAAATACAAACCCCAATCATATACCATTTACAAGAGATGTGTCTAAAACACAGGGATCCAGAAAAGTTGAAAGTGAAGGATTGAAAGACAATTAACATGGAAGTCACTAAATACATTTGGTTTTGCTAGATTAATATCCAAAGACAAAAGGAGACTTTAAGGTAAAGTGCATTACCAGAGATAAACACTTTTTAAAAAATAAAGAGCTCTATTCAGAGGATGATATAACTATTCTAACACTGTATGCATCTAATAAAATAGCATCAAAATATTAATGCCTGAATAAAGTGTCAAACACAATCATGGTGGGAGACTGTTGCATGCATGTTTGGATAACTGAGAGCATGCAAACAGCCAGCAGAAACATAGTAAATGTAAACAACATGATTAGCAAACTGACGGGATGGACACATCATCTTCACGCCAAACCACAAGAGATACTTTGTTTTCTCAAGTCTATGTGGAATATTTATAAAAATTGACCAAGTGGTAGTTACACCACGGAGCTTTCTTTTTTGATGAATCATTGAACTGTATATTTTTATTTTATTCACATTACTGTTTTTATACTATTTTTCCATAGTAATCTGGAAATTCTCTGTCTAGGATTATTAAGATCCTCCATGGTGTCAGAGACTGAGGCTCTTTCTACTTTGCTTTCACTACATATACCTCCCATCCTCAAGGCCAACCCTGGTTCAAAATGGCTGTGGAAATTCCAGCAGTTGGACTCACATTCCAAACACAGGATGAAGAAGATAAGAAAAGGGATTTCACAAGCTCATTTTAAAAAAACACTTTCTAGAATTCACAAACACTCTTTCTGCTTATATCTCATTGGCCAGAACTTGTTACTTTCACATCTAGCTTCACAGAAGGCTGGGAGTGGAGGCTTTATTTTGGTTGGCCATGTAGCCAGAAAAAAAAAAAAAAAAAAAAAGAGGGAGTCATTGCTACACAGGGAAAACTAAAATGATATCCAGATACTGAAATGGAAAGAGAGAAACAAAAGATTTCCATTTTGATCTTATCTTATTGAATGGACATTTTTTTTTCCATCCTATCACCACCACCACTACCCCCAAAAAAGGGCAAACTTTGCTCCCTAGGGTCCTCTTTGCCTTTATTCCTTTGGTGTGGTAAAAGGTGGGAATGGATGCACCAGGGAGGGACAGGCAAGCCAACAATTATAAAGTCCAATGAGCTTTGCATCCATACCCTAAACATAGTCGGTTTGACAAATAGCTATGAAGGTCTTACTTTTCAATTTGAAATGAGTGAACTGCACGGAAACTGAAGTCATTGATAAATACAGCCTCTATTTTATGTAGGATGTCCAAGGCTAAATCAAATGCAACTGTGAAAAGGCCAGATGTTATTCCCATTGCTGCATTTCAGTGTTTTCCTGGAAGTGATCTCACTCTGATGGCAATGCTGTTGTCCAACTGTGCATACTATTTATATCTAGAACCCTGGCTTTCAGGTTTATAATGCAACAAACTAAACACAGCTATTGCTTTGAATGCTGAGCCTGTCAGGAGAATTCAAGCAGAATCCCCAGTCTGGGATGCATTAACTCTGATGGCTGTCCAGAAGGCAGGAGCTTATGTAACTTGTAAACACGTGGAATACTGGTATGGAGCTCTAATGTACGCTTTCAGACGCCACCACCACAGGAACCAGTGTGAGCAATCAGTCTCCACTGTCCTTCACTGTCCCCTTCTGTGAAGAAAAAAGTGAACCACAATTACCTCCTACCGATTATAAAACCCCAAAGCCGAAAGGGACTTTCAGTCTGAGTCATAAACAGAGTGCCAATCCTTAAAAGAAATAAAGAGAGAGAGAGACTGTCAGGAAGAAATGTGAGGGTGAGGGTGCCTTTGATGTGGAGTGTTTTCTTGTTTTTGTTTTGATCTCTTTAAATGTGAGGGTAAACTGGTTTTGAAGACTAGCACAGAGTTTTTAAATTTTTATTTATTTATTTATTTATTTATTTGGAGCATGCGAGCAGGGAGAGGAACGGAAGGAGAGAAAGAGAGAGCAGAGCCTGAGCTGAGCACGGAGCCAGGCATGGGGCTCGATCTCATAATCCTGAGATCATGACCTGAGCCAAAACAAGAGTCAGATGTTTAACCGACTGAGCCCCACAGGTGCCCCTATCACAGATTTTTTTTTTTCTTTTAGGATAATTATACCACTTTGGTTTTATTTATCCATTCATTTCACAGTAACATTATTTGTAGGATGAAGGAGAAACAATACAGTTAACACACTGATAGCTACATACACTTTGAATACTTCATTTACATGATAAATGCAAAAGAGAACATAGATAGTTCCTGTGTTGCATATCAATATGAAGGACACTAAGGACTAAGAATGATAGAAACAATAGCTAACATTTCTGGGGTGCCTCCCATGGGCCAGGTCCTCTGCTAAGTGGTTTCTATTCTTTATCTCACTGAATAGAAGGAGGTTTTGTATTCATCCCCATACTCAGCAGAGGAAATGAGGCGCAGGGAGAGCATTTCACTTGCCCCAACCCACATGGCCCTTGAGAAGTGGAGCTGGGACTTGAGCCCAGGTCGCAGGCTCCAGAGACCGTCCTTATGAGCCCGGATTGCAAGGCCTGGGATTAAATGAGCCATAACGCGTTTGGGGAGCTTAGCCTAGCACTTGGCATATAATGAGCTGCCAATAAAGGCAACATGAAGGACGTTTATACAAAAGCAGACTGATGCAAACTGCAGCTCACACACCCCCCCACATCACTGAAGGTGTCGGAAAGAGGAACCATGTAGTCAAAGGTCCCTTTTTGGTTCTACCTCTGCTTCACAATTATCCCTGGGTCCCAGCCTGGCTTCACTCCCTGAGGGGCTGGGTGGCTTCGGACCAATCACTTCTCCTCCCTGGAACTGACTTTCTTCTGTAAAGCAAGAGGATTTGACGAGAAGGACTCCTAAGCTTTCCCTCTGCTCTGAACCTCCACAGGGTAGGTCATCTTTAAGATTTTGCCTGTGAAATGTGGTCCAGGAGCCCAGGGATGTTGATGCCTGTCTTCAATATGTAGAAAGAGATTAACTGCCTATTAAGAGAAAGAGTCAGCATTTTCCACAGAGGATGAACTGTTTCGATGGCAACAGGCTGTGGTGGCAAAACTGCAAGCTTCCAGTGTGGGCATGACTCAAAACCAGAGGGCCAGGGAAGACCTTCAGAATAGCTGATGGAATCGAATTATGCCAACGACTTCCATAATCCTGCGCCATTTCAGATCCAAATGCATCAGTGAGGATGGGAAATGCTGCAGGCTGCTCTGGAGGGCAGAGGCAGAGGCTCTGAAGACTGCTCAATGGCGCCCACTAGTGGAAGACCACAATGTGGCCATGACGATGAGCTGGTGGCAGGGGTTCCAAGAGCTCTGTACTGCTTGAGCCAAAAGTCCACTCATGCATCTCATGGGTGGGGAAACTGAAGGAGAAAAAGGAAGTGCCTTGCCCAAGGTCACCAGTTAATTAGAGGTAGGGCTGACTGTTGGCAGCCATTCTGGACCATGCAGAAAAGTCATCTATACAATACACTAATTGTTCTCCTTCATCATACCCTATCATTTAATATTTATTTGTTACTAGATACTAGTCACCATGTTAAAAGAAAATGCAAAGCTGCTCTCTACTTAATCCAAGGAAATATAAAATACTTAATCCAAGGAAATATAAAATATCTGAAGAGAGTCTTCTTTCGATTCTATCATAATTTAATAACTGTGAAAATAAAGTGCTTGGGATCCTTTCTCCCAGGCACATTTTACTGGAATCAAATGGTTCACAGAGATAAACAATACTGGAAATAAGTTATCTGACAGATATTCTGAATGTCTCATAAGTGACCAGGACAGCATATTTCAAATTCTCAAATAGAAAAAATCTGACAAAATCCAGTGGTCTCCAAATAAGTATATACTAGTAATGCCATTTACTGGATAATCAACCAATACTTTTTTTAACTAAGCATAGTTGTATTCAAACAGCATTTTATCATGTTAGAAAAATAAAAGCAGCATATGACTCAGTTCTTACACTAGGACAGCTGCAAATCTTTGCAGAGAAATAAGATATATACGATGGATAAAATATATGACGATAGTTCTGAAGTAATTTAAGTGTCCCACAAAAAAGTCCTGAGGGAGTTTTGAGAAAGGTGCTGACAAATCTAGAAATGGCTAGGAGAACTTCATGGAGCAGGTAGGACTTGACCTGAACCTTAAGGAAGAGAAAGACATTCAAGTAGAAGGGAAGCAAGAAAAAGTGTTCAGAGAAGGCAAACTCACAAGGATTCATGGTGGTGCTTGATGCGGGAAGGAGCTCCATGGACAGAGAGTACTCTGACCAGTCCTGCCAGGGCTCATCTCCTGACTTTAGCTCCTCAAACCTCTTCCACGTTCCCAGCTGGACTCTTTCTTGTCTCTTGAGCTGAGAACTCATGGTCAGCACTTCCACTCAAGCTTGTCAACCCTGGGCGTTAGCTACCTTTCGACTTCCTTCTGCTCATCGCATCCTCTGCCCCCACTCCTGGGGAGTCACTACTGGAGAGTCCCAGTGCCTGGCTTTCCAGGCCCCAGCTGCTTGGCAATCCTTTTCTTTATGTCTCATTTCTCAGCAACAGTGGCCAGTTCCAACCATGCATCATCTCAAGCTCATGGTCATTTCTTCACCATCTTCATATTGTCTATTTACCCCATCTCAGAAGACCGTGAAGCTATTCTACAGGAACTCTCTAACATACCCTGTCACCACTGTAAAATGTTTCTTTATTGTCATGTATTCTCCATCCGTGTTTCAGACCACTCCCTCACTTTCCCACATCACCACCTCAGGTAGCATTCAATAATTAGGTCCCCCAACTCTTACATTTTCAGCCTCCCACAGAAGAGAGCACTGTCTTTGCTTTTGGGCATTTTGTGCTTTAGGTGAATGTGAGATATACAAGGGAAAATCTCTATCCTGCATATTCAGACCTGGAGCTCTCATGGTTCCAAGAAACCAGGAATTAACAGTCATCCCAGAGAGACCATCTTTAGAGGACAATGGATACAGAAGAGAGCTTCCCAGGAGTCAAGGTCAGACAGTCATCATGTAACTCATCTGAGTCTCAGTTTTGGCACAAACCAGGAGCAGGAACAAAAGAGGTAGTAAATGCAAAAACAAAAAAAAAAGTGCTTTGTTCTTTTTAGAAGAAACACACCAAGGAATGAAGTCCTCTAAATTGTTAAATGGAGGATTTCTGCGTAACCCTTCCAATTTTGGCAAAGCAACTTTTTCTCTTTTCTTTTCTTACAACAAGGTTTGGGGAAGAAAGGGACAAACTGTAATTTCTGATGATGAAAAGATGTTTCAAAATGTTTAATAATGATCAACAAATGCACTAAGTCATGTAGTAGGTGATTTTTGTTTCAAAAACTCTGGCCAGAAATCCCCCTTCAACTAACATTGCTCTTCAACGATGAGTTGGAATAGCCTGTGCTGTTTGCTCTTGAAAATGTGGGGGCCTCAGGCTAACCTGAATGCATGCTCCCTTGTGGGATCCTCTGTTTGCTCCAGCACACCACCCACTCTCTGCTCTTCCCCGATAGCCCTTCTGTTTCTGTATGGTTTGGCACTGGTAAAACACAAAGGGATGTGCAGAGTGCTCACAAAATGCAAAACATGCTAATGAAATGTGGGAATTAGGGAGGTTTCCCTGGCTCAATCATTTTCATTATGTCTTACTTCTCCTCTAACTCCTCATCAAAAGTCTTAAATTGGACAGACCATAAGGAAAGTTTTCAGTGACAACTTAATTAGAGACATAAAGCTTCCATAAATGAAAGCAACAGAATGAAATTTCCTCAAGTCCCATGAAGGCTCCCACAGCCACAGGCTCCCACAGCATGCCAAGTTTGGTCTCTGTTCTAGGTCAACTCTTGAAGTCGAAGTACATAGTTAAATTCTTATTTCTGAAGTAAAGGTGCTGGGATGGTTAATTTTAGGAAATCAACTTAGCGAGGCCATGGTACAGACATTGGTCAAACACCAGTTTAAATGTGTCTGTGAAGGCATTTTTTTAGATTAACATTTAAATCAGTAGACTTTGAGTAAAGCAAATTACTCTCCACAATGTGGGTAAGCCTTATTCAATCAGTTGAAATCTTAAGAGAAAAAAGATGGAGGTCGCCCAAGGAAGAGGGAATTCTGCCTCCAGTCTGCCTTCGCACTCCAAGCTCCAACATCAACTCTTCCCTGGGTCTTCCCCCTGCCTGCCTGCAGATTTTGGACTCGCCAGCATTTAAAATTACACGAGCCAATTTCTTAAAATAACTCTTCTTGCATTTTTTCTCTCTCTCTTTAGTATATAGAGGGTGATTTTTGAATACACAGAATATATATATTAATATAGAATATACATACAAAAATAATAGTGTTATTTTGTACACACACACACACACACACACACAAACACACACTATTGGTTCTGTTTCTGGGGAGAACCCTGATTAATAAAAATGGATACTCTTTTGTTAAGTGCAAAAAGAAAACATCTCTAGCAGAAAGAAATTACAGTTGACCCTGGAACAACATGAGGGTTAGGGGCGCTGATGCCCTAGGCAGTCATGTATAATTTTTGATTCCCTCAAGACTTAACTATGAACAGCCTAATGATCAAAAGCCTTACTTATAAACGGTCAAATGACATATTTTGTATCCTTCATGTATATTGCATTCTTTAATAAAGTAAGCTAGAGAAAAGAAAATGTTATTAAGAAAGTCAAGGAAGAGAAAACACATTTATAGTACTGTACCATATTGATAAAAAAAAAAAACCCAAATCTGCATATAAGTGGACCTGCAGAGTTCAAATCCCTATTGTTCAAGGGACAACCCTATCTGAATTTGGAATTATGAAAGATCTTCCAGCCAAGAACTATTATATTTTCCCCAAAAACTTCTGTTTACCCTGCTGGCTGGCTAAGGTTCAGTTTAGGTGGGGTGATATACTCTGAAGGTCACATTCTATCTTTTATGTCCAAAATGTCCAACCATGTTTCTTTTCTTGATAGTTTCTATTGAGCCACCACAAAAAATTGTTTCATATCTCTGACATAACTTCTCATAAAACAATTTAAAAAAACAAACTTTGCAGACAGAAAGAAACACAAATGTACCTTGTCCTTGTACAAATGTATTCACGTATCCAAAAATTACTTCCCTATCCTCTTTCATAGCATCCAACACAAATATTCCTGGAGCAGTTCCAGATCTCCCTGGAGTCAAATGAAATTCAAAAATTCCATCTCTACTATTGGAAATAAGCAAACAGTGGGATTAGGCTTGATTTATAAGGCCCTCTGCAATCCTTCATGGGCTCAGGCAGCTCCGGGACAATCAACACTCCCTTTACCTGTTTCACTCATCCTGGCCCATTCTCACCCTCATTTCCATGTCCAGGGTTGGCCCCTCCCAGGTTCTCAATCTTTCCAGATTTGCTTGCCTCCAGCCTCATCTTCCATTCTCACAGTGCTGTATTCGGTGCCCTGCACACACTGCCCACCGAATGTGGGATGGCGTGTGTCGTGGAACAGTGAAGTAGTATTGTGACTCTGAAAGTCATTCATATAGACAGTTTCTTTTTTAGGGGGTATCAGTAGCTAGAGAGACATTTTAATCCCTGAACAGAAGAGCATTATTTCTTCCATTGTTATAATTAATCATTCAGCTTAAGATGTTCAGCTGGTCTGAGTCAATCAGAACAATGGTGCCAAGAATGTGTGTGTTGTAACCTCTGGCAATGCTCAGACCATGTCTGTGTGTGGTGCAATTTCAGGGTTCAAAGCGCACTGGGCCAATTACATCTGTTTACCATGATTTGAGGTAATCTAAGTCTGTGTTTCCATAGGTGGCCCTGGGCTGTTTGCTCTCTGTTGGTCAAAGTACTAGCAGATGGTGAAAGTGGGTGAGGAAATATGCCCACTGTAGGTCTGCAAGTATTTGATAGAGTGAGGGTTGTCTATTGACTGGGGCTTAGTACATTCTGGAATCTTATAATCAAACGGTCAGTTGTAAGACAAAATTCTCAGGCAGGATTTTAAAACCAAGAGGCTCTCATTTGAAGAAAAAAAAAAAGGTGGATTTAAATAAAGAGTGTAGAGTCTTTCTTGATTGTAAATTTGTACCCAGTGGTACAAAAAGTAAACTTTATTGGGAAAAGTTCAGGTATAATTTAAATATCACAGGCTAGAGTGATTTTATTTTATTTTATATAGATGACCACCAATGTCTTCTAGCTATAAAGGTTTCTCAGAGATGGAGAGTCAATCAGTTCACAAGAGTTCCTGAGAGCAACCTCAGGTAAAATATTAGCGGCTATAAGCTGTGAAAGCAGACAATGTAATTTGATGAGTTGTAAGGAGTAACCTCCTCAATTTTGGTCCTCTGTCCTTAGCACACAGTTGAAAGAAAGAGAGAGGACATTTACATTCTCTATAGGTACAAGCACTTCCCATGGGGTCACAGCTCTGACAGCTAGATAAAGCCACACAACTTTATATGAGGACTCAGCACAGAAAGCAGCCAATAGATGCTGTCATTAGGAAAAACAGATGTTGCACAGGCTAGACAAAGATTATAAATCAACTACTTTAAATATGTCCAAAGAACTAAAAGAAATCATGTGTAAAGGACTGAAGGAAAGTATGAAAAAAAAAGTCTCACCAAATAGAGAATTTCAATAAGGAGATAGAAAATATATGTATACCAAGTAAGAATTCTAGGGTTGGAAAACACATTAACTGAAATTAAAAAAAATTCTCTACAAAGGTTCAACATCAGACTTAAGCAGAGAGAAGAAAGAATCAGCAAACTTGAAGATATGTTGATTATCTAGTCTCATGAACAGAAAAAAAACAATGAAGAAAAATTAACAGAGGCTCAGAGACCAGTGGGGCACCCTCAAGAACACCAATATATGCATGACAGAGTCCCAGCAGGACAGAAGAGAGAGAAAAAGGCAGAAAGAATATTTAAAGAGGGGTGCCTGGGTGGCTCAGACAGTTAAGCATCCAATTCTTGATTTCAGCTCAGGTCCTGAGATGAAGCCCCATGTTGGGCTGCAGACTGGGTGTGGAGCTTGCTTTAAATTTTCTCTCTCCCTTTCACTTTGCCCCTCCCTGCCCCCATTCGTGCTCTCTCTCAAAAAAAAAAAAAAAAAAAATTTTTTTTAAATATTTAAAGAAAACTTCTCAAATTTGATGAAAAACATTAATCTACATTAACTGGGAAGCTCAACAAAATCCAGGTAAACTCAAAAACTCAAAGACTAGACACATCATAACCAAACTACCAAAAGACAAAGGCAAAAAAAGAATCCTGAAAGCAACCAGAGAGAAAATACTCATACATACAAGGAATTCTCAATGAGGTTAACGGCTGATTTATCATCACAAATTGTGGAGGCCAAAAGGCAGTAGGATGACACAGTACAGAAAAACAAAACAAAACAAAACTGAAAGTACTGAAAGAAAAACACCTGCCAAATAAGAATTCTACATCTGGCAAAATTATCCTTCAAAAATGAAGAAGTTAAGCTATTCCCAGATAATCAAAGCTGAGAGAAGGTGTTGCTAACACATATGCTCTACAGGAAATGCTAAGAAAGCCCTGCAGGCTAAAATGAAAGGACACCAGGTAATAACTTGAACCCATACAAAAAAATAAAAAGCATCAGTAAAGGTAAATACATAGCTAAATAAAGCAATAATTATAAATCTGGGTGTTGATGAGCACACAATATATACCTGTATAATTCGTATGACAAAGTAGAGAAGAGGAGTGACAGAATGGAGCTATATAGGGGGAAACTTTTTGTATATTGTTGCAATTAAGTTGGCATTAAATTGAACTAGATGGTTGTAACTTCAGTTATAATCAGCCTAACCATTAAGAAAATAACTGAAAAATAAGGGCGCCTGGGTGGCTCAGTCGTTAAGCGTCTGCCTTCGGCTCAGGTCATGATCCCAGGGTCCTGGGATCGAGCCCCACATCGGGCTCCCTGCTCAGCGGGAAGCCTGCTTCTCCCTCTCCCAGTCCCCCTGCTTGTGTTCCCTCTCTTGCTGTCTCTCTCTGTCAAATAAATAAATAGTCTTAAGAAAAAAAATTTTTAAAAAGAAAATAACTGAAAAATATACAGTAAAAGAAATGACTAGGAAATAAAAGGTACACTAGAAAATATCTATTGAACCCAAAAGAAGGCAGTAATAGAGGAACAGAGGAATAAAAAAGCCCATTTGCAGATGATATGAGCATGTATATAAAAATTATAAGGAATCCATCAAAAACTGAAAACTCTTAAAGCAAATAAGTGGATTTGGCAAGACTGTAGGATATAAGATATATATACAAAAAGCAGTTGTATTTCTATACACCAGGAAAGAACGATATGAAAATGCAATTAAGAAAGCAATTCCATTTCTAACCGCATCAAAAACAATAAAATACTTAGTGACACATTTAACAAATGAAGTGCAAGATGTGTACCTTGAAAACTACCAAACTTGCTGAAATAAATTAAAAAGGACCTAAATAAATGGAAAGGCATTCCATGTTCAACATCATTAAACGGAGTTAACATCACTAAAATAGCAATACTCCCCAGACGGATCTAAAGATTCAATTCAATCTCTATCAGAATTGCAGCGGCCTTTCAGTTTTTCCAGAAACTGACAAGCTGATTCTAAAATTCATATGAAAGTGCAAAGAATCCAGAATAACCAAAACAATTTTGAAAAAGAAGAAACAGTTGGAAGACTCACCTTCCTGATTTTGAAATTTACTAGAAAGCTATAGGAATCAAGTCTGTGTGGTAGTGACACAGGACAGACATATAAATCAATGAAACAGAATCAACAGTACAGAATTCCAACAAGGGTACCAAAAAAATTAAATGAGGGAAATGATAAGTCTTTTTAACAAATGGTCCTGGGAAAACTGGATATCTACATACAAAAAAGATAAATTTGGACCCCCCGCTTCACACCATATACAACAATTAACTCAAAATGTATCAAAGTCCTAAATGCAAAATTCTAAGACTCTTAAAATAAAACAAAGGCATAAACCTTCATGACCTTGGATCAAAGGTTTTTCGGATATGACACCTAAAACACAAGAGCCAAAGGTAGAAAATACAGTAAACTTCATTAAAATTAAAAGCTTCTGTGCTTCAAAGAACACCACCAAGAAAGTGAAAAGACAACACATGTGGTGGGACAAAATATTTGCAAATCATGTATCTGACAAAGACTAGCATCTAGAATATGAAAAGAACACTTACAACTCAACAATAAAAGGATAAATAACTCAATTAAAAATTGGGCAAAACATTTAAATAGACATTCTCCAAGGAAGATACACAAATGGGCAATAAGCACATGCAAAGATGTTCAGCCTCATTGCTTATGAGAGAAATTCAAATCAAAACCACAATGAGATACCACTTCATGTCCCCTCAGATACTTATAATTAAAAAGAAAAATAATAACAAGTGTTGGTAAGGATGTGGAGAAAATGGAACTTTCATGCATTGCTGGTGCAAATGTAAACTGATGTAGCTGCTTTGAAAAACAGTTTAACAGTTCCTCAAAAAAGTTAAACACACAGCAATTCCATTCCTAGAGACGGACCCAAGGGAACTGAACATACATGTCCACACAAAAACTTGTACCTGAATGTGCATTAACAGCCATATTCATAATAGCCAAAAGTGAAGAGCATCCAAAAGTCTACCAACTACAAAATGTAGCATACTCATGCAAAGGACTATTTATTATCCAATCGTAAAAGGAATAAAGTAGTAATACATGTTACAACATGGATGAACCTTGAAAACATTATGCTAAGTGAAAGAAACCAGACAGAAAAGGCCACATATTGTATGATTTCATTTATATGAAATGTTCAGAATAGGCAAATCCATAAAGAGGAAAAGTAGATTAATAGGTGCTAGGAGCTGGAGATGATAGGAATGGGAAGTGATTACTAACGTGTAAGGTTTTTCATTTTGCAGTGATAAAAGTATTCTGGAATTAGACAGGGGTAATGACTGCATGATTTTGTAAATATACTGAAACCACTGAACTACTTTAAAAGGGTAAATTTTATAATATGTAAATTAAATATTAACTTTAAGAAGATTTAATATGTTCTCAGATATAAAAAAATATACACATTTACTACATAGTTATTCCTCTTCCTCTTGGCCCATTCCCAAATCCTGAAAAAACACTGATATCAGGTGTCATTTCTGTGTCACCTGGCCTACCGCCAGGTACTCCCAGTTGAAAAGCATGGGCCTTGGGTGCCAGAAAGGGAATGGATAAGACAGAGGTTCATGGGCCCATTTGGTGTCACCCAAGAGGGAAACATTTTCTAATCCATTTTATCAAGAGGAAAAAAAAAAAGATTTCACATGGTTGGAAAAGCCCTTAAAATTCTTTATCTTATTGCTCTCATTCTATATTCATCAAACCACTTTCCCAAAGGTTCTAACATCAAGAAGGGAGCATATCCCATCAGTAGAGAGGAATCACCTCCACTGAAAATCACACCTACTTATCCATCTACCTACCTACCTACCTTTGTGCTCATTTATTTAACCTCCAGTAACCTGATGAACCTGAATCACTTGTCTTGCATCAGACTCTGGGATACTGAATAAAAACTAAGAGCCAGATCTGGATGAAGGTAAATTCACCTCAATCAAGAATGACAAGTAGATTTTAGTCCAGATGCTAATTTCAACATATTTACAGTTGGGAAAGACTCTGCAATGAGCAAGATCATGAGGACATGTCTGAGTAGTTGGACAGATGATCATGCTTGATACGGAGTGACTGCCTTGAACACAGGCAGGAAAGTCATGCTGACTGCACCACACAGCTCACACTCTGAGATGCGGTGTTCCCTCAGGGGCCTCCAGCCAGAAAACCTCCTGGCCACATCCCTCTAACCTTGAAGTACTGTGTCTACATTTCATAAAGAGAGCTTGCTGCTTTCAGTACTATAGAACTTAATTTAAAACACAGAAAATCGGGATGCCTGGGTGGCTCAGTCTGTTAAGCGTCTGCCTTCAGCTCAGGTCATGGGATCAAGCCCCACATCGGGCTCCTTGCTCAGCGGGCAGGCTGCTTCTCCTTCTGCCTGCTACTCCCCCTGCTTGTGCGCTCTCTCTCTCTCTGATTTCTAAATAAATAAATAAATAAGATACTTAAAACAAAAAATTGAATGCGCCATTATAAGGACAGCAACCTATCCCTTCCATTATTCCATCAATGAAAAAGTAAATGGCTTATTAGAAAATGCTTAAGTTCCTGTTTTCCAGGATAAGTCAAGCACCCCATACATTAGAAATCTGAGGAACAATTCTCCATGTTAAAATTATTTTTGTAATCAAGTCCCACCCCCTTGCTAATTTCACCTCCCAAAGCTGTGGTGACTAATGTCTCATACTTGAAATTGTTACTGTTCTCTGCTACACAGAGGATTTGTGAGGGATGGCGGGAAAGGGGGGACGGGGGTTGAAGAAGGTAGAATGGATTTAAATGTTCACTCAGCATTCTTGAATCAGAGATGGAAGATGCCAGATGGGGCCTCATCATGTGGCTAACGCTTCTACTAGCCAAAACATGTATTTAATGCCTTCTTTATTCTAATCATGATTTTAGGGCTGACTTTAGTAGAGCAGTTCTGGACTTATTTCAGGTTTCTGAATGCATTTGTTTAATAAATCAGTAGCTTAACACAGCATGCTGTTTCTAGGTAGGTTTGTTCCAGTGAAACACAGGAGGAGAGAGTCCATGTGTTTGGTCAGGTCACCCAGGCCAACAACCCTTTGCAAAGCACACTGGCCTCCTCCCTTTCACAAAGGCCTCCAAACTGCAGATCCAATCAAAGATCAAAGCTACTGAGAAACTGTATCCTTGCCCTCTCACCCACTACTCCCACAGCTAAGGAAAACCAAAAAGGTTTCATGTAAATTTTCAAAAGTAGAAGCATTTAGACATACCCAAAACGTCAACTCTTCTGTTACTTAGTGTTCTATTAAAATCCATAGTCTTCTCTTGCATTTAGCTTTTAGTGTTACCTCAGTTGAAGAGAGTATTTAATAAGACAGGGATATTTTCCTAAACAAGAGAGACTAGGTCAAAATTAAAAGAGAAACACATATACCCAAAAATGTTAGTGGGGAATGTTCATACTCTTTTGAAATGTGGGAGGTAATTTATGCCATAAGAATGTATTACTGGGGTGCCTGAGTGGCTCAGCTGTTTAAGTGCCCAATTCTTGATTTTGGCTCAGGTCTTGATCTCAGGGTCATGAGATCAAGTCCCACACTGGGCTCTATGTTGCGTGTGGGTTGTGGGATCAGGTCCCGTGTGGGGCTCTGAGCTCAGCATGGAGTCTGCTTGGGGTTCCCTCCCTCCCCCTCTGCTCTTCCCCCAACTCCCTCTCCCTTTCTCTCTCTCTAAAATAAATACATAAAATCTTTTAAAAAAGAATGCATTAAAAAAAAAAAAAAAGAATGCATTACTTACATAATCAGAACAATAAATACAGCTACTTAGTAAAAATAAAGAAATTATAACAAAAGGATAGAATTAGCCCTAAAATAAGAAAATCAAGTGTTTCTTTGGCTAATCAGAGCAAAGTATAGGATTCAGTGGTTTTTATCAGAACCAATTTGTTCATCAACTCCTGGAATCCAACCAGTCCCTCCCCTCTGGCATTTCCGTGCGAGCTTACTACCTCAGAGGAAGCAGGAGACGGAGTTACAGAGAAGCAGGGACAAGACAGGAGGAAACAATCGAGCCTTGCAAGTGCATGAGCTCTCACGTTATTTTTTATTTCAAACCTTTCTAACAGGAGAGGAGAATGATGTGGTGAAAGAGGTTAAGTCACTTCTAGTTTAGTCTCAATACAGGAAGTCGTTTTTAATGCCCCTGCCCTCAAACTGGAATTATAGCCAGTTTCAATTTCTTCTCTTCCTCCTGACCCATCTACCTTTGGTGAAAGTGCTAATAAAAATAAAACGGTCCAGGCATGACGCATGGGGGAGACATGAGAGGTCAACTTCATGCTGATAGCTGACCTTATCTTGCAAACGTTAAACATCCTTCGGTAACTGTAACCCAACAAGTAACCAGACATCCACACACATTTCCTTGTGAGGAAGTACAGCTCAGAGAAGATAAAGGTCTCATTCAAAGTTGTCTATTAACAGGTCAGCGTTTCTAATCAAAAGATCTCCACCATGTGGCCATCACCTCAACATTCCTCACAATCCCTGATAATACACAAGAAAACAGCGAGTGCCTTCAGGCCCTGGGATTCCAGTTCAAAACGGACATTAGTCAGCCTCTTCCAGAACACGGGTTCAGTTAGCTAGCTTATATTTGCTTTAACTCTCGTAATATTTCCTTAATGCTCCATAATTCTGAGAGCTGATGGTTTTCTAATGTAAATGAGGGGGTGTGCCAGGCTGGCTGCAGTTGGGGTGGCCTGGCTAGGGTGGATTTGTTCCGTGTGACTTTCACTCTCTTCCAGGGGCCAGCAGGTTAGTCTGGGAAGGCTGTCTGCACGGTGAAGGCGGAACACAAGGTGAGAGACACAATTCCCTGTAGGGCTCAGGCTCCACTCGTGAACTATCACTTGTGTCTCATTTGGTTGGTCAAAGCAGGTCACAGAGCTGAGACACACAGCAAAGGCTGGGAAAGCACCTCTGCCTCCAAAGAGACATGGGAAGAGTGTGGATGCAGGGAAGGGCCACAGTCTCAGTCTCCCACAGCCCCTGACAAATTATTTACATGGGGATGTTTCCACAGGAAATCCCAGGGCCTCATATAATATTAAGCATAACAAGGAGGTGTTAACACATGTTTGAAATATACAGAAAATCGCATATATTAGTATAACCAATAGCCTTGTATCTACCTCTGATAATTAACAAATTAATACTTTTACCTATTTGCTTCTCATATTTTTTACAAAATATTTTAGAGTTTAAGCACTCTGTATACCACTCCATAATTCTATTTCCCTCCCTCTTCAGGGGTACCTACTATACTAAAGTTAATCTGTGCATATTTTTATACTTTTCCTATGTACACAGCCATTCATGAAGCCAGCCATAGCCCAGAAGGCAGTCACCTAGCCTTATCACTTTCTGTTAATATTTAGTCAGCATTTCCAATAAAATTACCTTCTTCTTCAGATCAAACACTTTTACATAGGTTCTACATGTGAACCAAATAGCTACCCAGGGAATATTCAACTTTGACTTGCTTCATTCTTGTATTTTTTGTGTGTATCTCACACTAAATTAAAGAAATGAGAGATGCAACATTCTGAGGCTAAATAATTCAACCGGCTATTCTTCAAAGAGTGTGGGGGCAATTCACATTACCAGAGGAAGAAACATCATAAGGAAAGCAAAAGCCAAATGTTTTCCACAGGAGTCCTCCTTTTTGCTGTCTTGATTTCAACTGGTAAGTCAAAGAACAATTTTAGAATCTTGGCTAATTTAAAAAAATTTTTAATAAAAAATTTAAAAGTCATTAATATCACAATCACAACAGAAACTTATGTGGTTGATTACTAAAAATGGACTAGGAAGAATACATCGTCGGGGATAAGGGGTCCTCCATGATTTCCACCTGAATATTGTGATTCTTTAACAAGGGAAACAGAAAAGTGGAATGGAGGACTTAAAAGAAAAGTCTGTCAATCTTGGTCTAGGATTTAACTGGAACATCATTAGAAAATAAAGAGTCTGTGTAAGAATTCAATTTGGAGGATTCCTGATAACAGCAACTGGTGTGGATTAGGACAAGGGGAATGCTCCCTTAAGAGTCAGGAGAGAAAAATGAGTCAGTTAATAAATTGTCCAATATCTGCCTCAATTCCCAGGGATAAATATTTGTTGCCAAAGTGATGGTATTATATCTCGATCAAGATGTTGACTTGAAGCTTGGCTCAAAGGTATAAGACATTTGAAACCCATCTTCTAAAAAGTATATTAAAGAATATACTTTAATGGCCATATTCTATAGCTCCTCTCGTAGCACATATATTAATGAATAGTAAAGTATCTTTAAATAAAATCAACAATCAAATTAGCTGGTTCTTGCTTTTGCTTCTATTTTGTTAGTTTATTTCAAAATAAAAGGGTGAGTTTGCTAACCGCATCTCTCTGTGAATGTTAACATTGGAAATCCAGGGAATTTAATTCAATTGAGTATTTACTGCTTACTAAAGAGAAGCTCTACCTAAAACAAGTGTGTACAAAATACACTGAGAGAGCCAGCCCCTCCTCCATGCTTTACTGCTATACAATTTTTCATATAATTATTTCTACTCCCTTCTTTCCCTTGTCTTTTCCCTCCACTCTAGGCTAAATTGGTCTGACAGGTTCTTACTTCTAAGAATCTCCCTCTTCCATGTTTGCAGATATGAAAGAGATATATTTAGCGCTAAATAAACTTTGCTAGTTCAGAGTCTGTTTCTTCTCTAATTCAAACATTTTCTTGGATTTGATTATTAGGATTGGCAATAAAGGAACACTTCAAAGTTACTTTAGAATTTCTAGAATTACTTCTTTGAGCCATGCTGTTCATTTTTGCTTCACCTAAACATAATGGTCCCAAGTAATAAGCAAAGAAAATTTGAAAAGCACAATCTATGCCACTCATTAGTCAATAATCTGAAACAAACTGTAATGATGGAGATTAATGCTTATAAACAAACAGTTATAAATACTCTGTACATAATAAAACAGAATTTTATGGCCAGGGAGAAAGCTAATTTTCCATCTGAATCCAGAGTTAAAAGGCAGACCTGCCCATAACCTACAGAAAGAGAAAAACTAGTGAAAACAACTTTCGAATCCACTGGGAGACATGTAAGATAAACAGAGACTGGAAATATGTGAAGTCAGAAAATCTGCTTCTCATGTTTCTCTTTCTTAGCACTGGCTGGACCATGGGCTAGTATCTGCGCCGGCAAGTCTTCCAATGAGATCAGGACGTGTGACAGTCACGGCTGTGGCCAGTACATTGCTCAAAGGTATTCTTATGGTTCTTAACCCCTCTGCTTAATGTCCTTGCCCCAAGCGCTCACAGTCATCTCTCTCTGACAGCAGGATTCAGAGATGAAAGCAGCTGTACTAGTGTTTTTAGAGCAGCTTCCAAAACCTCTGCTTCAAGTATGGGCTCTGAATTGGGAACACAGCATGTAATAAACAAAGAGGCAGGGGAACAAACATAACAATCGTCATCAATCTGATTTTTCAGGTTCTAGCCTGTTAGGCAGGAGAAGAGGTTGGTAAGAGTGAGCATAAAGACAACAGTGAGGCTTGTCAGAGACAACTTAAAGAACGCTCACAAGCTGGGATCATTTCGTGTTTGTCCTCCATTCACTCTAATAAATTCAGGAGTTATCACTCACTGTATTAAAATATCATATACAGTAAATGATTTTTTCTTTAAGATTTTATTTATTTGACAGAGAGAGCACAAGCAGAGGGAGAGAGAGGGAGAAGCAGGTTCCCTGCTGAGCAAGGAACCCAATGTGGGACTTGATCCCAGGATCCTGGGATCATGACCTGGGCCAAAGGCAGATGCTTAACTGACTGAGCCACCCAGGCGTCCCAGTAAATGATTTTTTAAAAAGATTTATTTATTTGAGAGAGAGGGAGAGAGCATGCACACAGGGGGAGGGGGCAGAGGGAGAGGGAGAGAGAGAGAGAATCCCAAGCAGACTCCATGCTGAGAGGCGAACCCAGCTCGGGGCTCCATCCCAGGACCCCGAGATCATGACCTGAGCCGAAACAAAGAGTTGGACACTTCACCTCTGGAGCCACCCAGATGCCCCCACAGTAAATGATGTTTATAATGACTTCTGGATTACCGAAACAAAAATCAGATGAGGGTAATGTGATTCTTTTATGATAAGTCCCCATAAAAAGACAACTCTTTTTTAAGTGGTCTTGAAGGGGTCAAGATTCATAGATCTATAAAATTTACTTACATAGATAGATGTCTCATTTCCCCAAAATGCCATATAATAATCATAGTTCATAAATTCTTAAAGGCTCTCTATATACCAAATACTATCTTAAATGCTTTAATCTTTACAATATGATTATTACTACCCGCAGGTAGGGAGGTTAAAATTGAGACAAGGAAGAGTAAGGAAACCTGGGACATCTCAACATGTTCTCCAGTTTCAGTGTTTGATATCCTAGTCTGGGAACAGTGAGCGAACACCACATTTCTGGGCAATAAAGTTCCCAGGGCATTTTCTCAGTCTGTTCATTCTTACTTACATTCTAGAAATCGCAGGCCTCACCCAGGTGTGGATGTCTTGTGCTCTGATGGATCTACCGTGTATGCACCTTTCACCGGAATGATTGTGGGCCAGGAGAAGCCTTATAAAAACAAAAATGCCATTAATAATGGTGTTCGGATATCTGGAAGAGGTAAGAAGTGTTGTATACACCTGGGACACATCCTGGAAATGTCTGATGGTTATTTATTTAATGCATTTGCCATACACCGAAGTTTCATACTTCCTTCAAAACGATGACATCTACAATAGAAAGGACATAGGGTACCAAACTAAAACAGCTCTTCCCCTGATATCATCTTCTTTATGCACACACTCTACCTAACCCCACAGCTGACTGAAGGACTTTCTTCTTGTGGCCCATGTGGTTTTGTCCAACAGTCTACAAATAAAATCACTTTCAAGAGTATTTACTATAACAGATACTTCCATTTACCGAAATCCCACACTTCAAAGATGTTGGCATTCCTGCAAAAGTTGACTGGGAAATATTTTCCAAGGCCTCTATGTTCTAGGTAAAGTTGGGTCACCTAGTACTCCAGGTATGGGCCTATTATCTGTTTTGTTTTGTTTTTTTAATCCACTGAGGTATAACATTCACACAGAAAAGTGCACAAAGCATAAGCACACAGCTCCTAAATTTTCACAAAGTGAATAACACTGTATAACCATCACCCAAACAAGAAAAAAAAATTCAGCAGCATCCCAGAGACCCCCCTGTGCTATCTATACTCATTCTTCCCAGCAAGGATAATCACTATGCCACCATACACTAGTTTTGCCTGTCTTGGGAAAGGATATAAACAGAATTAAACAGTATGCAGTCTTCTTTGTGGGGCTTCTTTCATTCCACATCATGTCTGCAAGATTTGCTTTGCATGTGATTTCATTCTCGATGATGTAGGCTGTTCCATTACATGCATACAGCTTCATCTTTGTAATTATCCTTCTCTAAATGGACATTTCGGTAGCATCCAGTTTTAGGTGACTACAAAAATGCTATGAACTTTCCTGCATGTGTCTTGTAATGAACATAAATATGCATTCCTGTTGGGAGTGAGCCCTGAAGACACTGCCCTCACCCCAGCCCTGAGAAAGAAACACTCTGTGAGGGACCTCAGGTTCTTGAGAAGCTCTATGGTGGCTGTCCTCTATATGCCCAAAATGACAAGAGAAACTGCTGCCACTGGAAAGGGTCCACTTAGTAGGCAAGGCCAAGGTTGGCATGGTTACCCAATAGGCAACAGAGCTGAAGCGTAATCAGATTCATCTGAAGCACAGAGATCTGTGGCATTGTCTAGCTAATCACGGTGACCCAAGAGCTGAACAGACGGGCAGCCTACTAAAACCTTATTTGATTTGTATAAATGGGAACACTCTGATGAACAAAACTGTGACTTTAATCATCACAAGAGTGGGTCACAAAACTTCCCCCCACCCCCCACGAACTCCCAGACTTGACCCAATTCACAATCCCAGAGCCCCTTGAAAGAAACCGGGGCTGAGTCCCTTTGAGGAAGGGCTCCGTCACATGGCCGAAAATTTATACCAATAAACCTTACTTCACTTTTTTTTAAAGATTGTTATTTATTTGACAGAGAGAGAGAGAGAGAGAGAGAGAGAGATCATGAGTAGGCAGAGGGAGAGGGAGAAGCAGGCTCCCTGCTGAGCAAGGAAGCCGATGTGGGGCTCCATCTAAGGACCCTGAGATCATGACCTTTATTGTTTCATCTTTCATATTTAAATGTACAATCCATTTGGGATTGGGTTTTATGTAAGGAATAAGGTAGGGATCAAGATCTTTTTTCTCATATTGGTATCTGACTCAGTACCATTAACTTGACAAGACTGTTTTCTCCCCTGCTGTTATTGCAGTATAGTATCTTTTGTCATAAATGATGGTCTGAATATATACAGGTCTGTTTCTGGTCTTTCTATTGTGTTTCATTGGTCACTGTGTCAATCTTGCACAAATACCACACTGTCTTCATTACTGTAAGCTTTAAAATACATCTTGATATCTGATAGTATAAATCTTTCAACTTTTGTCCTTCTTTCAGATTGCCTTGACAATTCTTGGTCACTGGCATTCCCAGATACACTATAGAATCAGTTTATCAATTTCCACCAAAAATTCTGCTGGGACTTTGATTGGGTTTGCACTGATTATATAGATTAAGAAAAATTGATATCTTAAAAGTAATGAATCTTCCAATGAATAGACATGTTATACCCTCCATTTATTTAGGTCTTCCTGCACTGTAATATTAGTAGTTGTCACATTGGTTTCCAGTGTTGAGGCTGTGTACATATTCTGTTTCACATGTACCTAAGACCTACTGTATTGATTTTATTTAGATTTTCTATAGCAGTACTGTCCAATAGAAATAAAAGTCATGTATATAATTCAAAATTTTCTAGTAGTTACATTAAGAAAGTTAAAAAATAGGGAAAAATAATTTTAATAATATATTTTAACTCCATATCTTTAAAATATTATCATTTCAAAATGCAACCAAAAAATTACTAATATTTTAATTTTTTTATACTGTCTCCAAAATCCATCAGACATCTTATACTTAAAGGTACATCTGTGATTAGCTACACTTCAAGTGCAGACTAGCCACGCGTAGCTAGTGGCTACCATGGTGGACAGCACGATTCTAAGGCGTTTCTTATGTTTTCTGTTCACTTGCCCTGCTTTCACTGATATGTGTGTTAAAATCTTCTATTACTGGTGGGTTTCTATTTCTCCCTGTATCTCAGATAGTCTCTGCTTTCTATACATGGTTTCTGTGTTATCTGACACATGGACAGTTGCAACTGCTGTATCTTCATTGTATTTCGCAGTATAAATTGTCCTCCTTTGTCTTGTTTCTCTGATTTTCGGCTTGAGTTATACTCTCTGATAATAGAATCATAACCCTTGCTTGTCTTATTATTTCCATCTGCTTGACAAATCTTGATCCAGCCCTTAATTCTTTGCCTTTTTCTTTTAGTTAAAGATTCTATTTATTTATTTGAGGAGTAACAAAGAGACAGAGGGAGCACAAGCAGGGGGAGGGGCAGAGGGAGAGGGAGAAGCAGACTCCCCGCTGAGCAGGGACGCCAATGTGGGGCTCAATCCCAGGACTCCGAGATCATGACCTGAGCTGAAATCAGATGCTTAACCCACTGAGCCACCCAGGTGCCCCTTGCATTGTGTTTTATTGGATACAGCACAGAATTGGGTTTTGAAAAAAAAAAAGAAGATAACAGGAGGGGAA
>NW_022589735.1:4475112-4689488 GCF_004348235.1 Phoca vitulina
CACAGAATTGGGTTTTGAAAAAAAAAAAGAAGATAACAGGAGGGGAAGAATGAAGGGGGGGAAATCAGAGGGGGAGATGAACCATGAGAGACAATGGACTCTGAAAAACAAACTGAGGGTTCTAGAGGGGAGGGGGGTGGGAGGATGGGTTAGCCTGGTGATGGGTATTAAAGAGGGCACGTTCTGCATGGAGCACCGGGTGTTATGCACAAACAATGAATCATGGAACACATCAAAAACTAATGATGTAATGTACGGTGATTAACATAATAAAAAAAAGAATTGATCATGGAACACTACATCAAAAACTAATGATGTAATGTACGGTGATTAACATAATAAAAAAAAAAAAAGAATTGGGTTTTGGTTTTCAAGCCAGTAAGAATTTTCTTTTTTAACAGATGAGTTAACATTTATAGATATACCTCATGTATGTAGTCCCAAAAGTCATATTACATTATAATTACAGTATTAAATTAACTCTACTTCTCCATTTGGTGGGTCTTTGTTTTTAAATTTTTTTTCTTTTAATGTTTAGAAAGATTTGCATTCTTGTGCCAATTATGTCCATTTTTCTTTGTCTTTAAAGTCTAATCATTTTATTAGAATAGGTCTTGGAGTTGAAATTATCCTGGGTGAGAACAAGAAAATATGTTAAAAGTCTCAATTTTCTCAGCATCCTAGTGTTTTTTTGCTATTCCTCAATGCCTTCATTAAATCCTCATTTGAATCTACTCTCCCTTGGGCATCTAGTCTTCATTTCTGATACAATTTTGTCACCTTCCTCTGTTCCCTCGCTGAGTTCAATCAAGTCTCGTTTCTTTTTGTCTTCTCTTTCATTTTTGTTCTTATTTTTTGAATTTCTGATTCAAGGCTACTGAAACCCAGATAATAACTAATTTAACTTCTTTTCTTTTAGGTTTCTGTATTAAAATGTTCTACATTAAGCCAGTTAAATATAAAGGTTCTATCAAGAAGGGAGAAAAACTGGGAACTCTACTGCCCTTGCAGAAAGTCTATCCTGGCATACAATCCCACATACATATTGAAAACTGTGACTTGAGTGATCCTACCGTGTACCTCTAAGTAGAAGACACATGACCAGATCTACTAAATACAAAACCATCTCCTTAAAAACCTGGATGCATCCCCTACTCTTCAAGAAATTTGTGTCCAAATAAAAACATGATGCATGCAAGAAAGACAACAGCCTGTTTCAACTCACTGCCACTTGAATGTTTGATTGTCAACTAATTTCTGAGAGTTCTCTGATTTTTCTGTCACCTGTGGGATCTGAGGGGTTTTTACCTGTTTGTTTTTTAAAGTTTCTCAGTCCTGAACACACAGGATAAATAAACATACGAATTCCAGTCTCTCCAGACTGCATTTCTGACACTTCTAAGACTAGCTACCTTTTCTGCCTAAAAATAAGAAAAAGCCTGAAGCTGTTTTCCTGGCACAAGAATAGAGTGTTGCAAAATGCCAGACACACACACACACTTCATAAATATTAAGTGAACAAACTGGAGTTAAACTCTGAGTTAAGGTAGGGAAGCGTTTCAGCAATATCCTCAGGTTTGTCAAACTGGTCAAAGGGTAAGTTGTTTGCATGGATAAGAGAGAATTGGCTGGTCTTCATATCCACACTTCCCCACACTGTATGAGCAGGACATTTTCTAAATCATAAATGATGGCCGTCCAATAAAATACATCATTATTCTCGATTTCAGTAAGACTGCATTACAGGAGGTACTAGGATGAGAAAGAGGTCTATTTTAACCTGAAGTTAGCTCATGAAACCAAGTACCTCATGGAAACCCAGCCTCATCTAGCCAAATGCCTACCACAGCCCCTTATGTCTACACATCATTTTTAACCTAGATTATTCTTTCTTAGTTATGTTGACAGCAGGTAGGAAGGGGAAATAAGACCATACAAATGCTCCAAGGACCAGAAATAACTGGCTTCCTAGGTTTTAGTTAGTGAGAAATGAGTAAGTTGAATTTATCATTCTGGAAACTTTTCATGAATTTTTTGCTTAAATCCTTTTGGAATGTAGAAAACTCCAGCAGAAAGATTCCATTCTTAGTACAGATGTGCTAGAGGAAAATATAATTAATTATATTATTGGAGATTTATTATCGGAGAAGTAGCTGCATTTGTATGCTAGGACATACGTATAAGAATGTCCATGATAATCACTATTTGTCATGGCAAACCCTGGAACAACTCAAATGCTTATCTACAGTTGATATGAACAAATGAACGGTGATTTAGTCACAGAATGAAATAGTGTACAGTGGTCACAAAAAATGAGCCTCAGCTAAACATAACAAAATGCATGAGTCATAGCAATATAATTCTGAGTTTAAAAAAAAGGCCTAAGATTATACATAGTAGGATACTCTTTTTATAAAGTCAAAACAATTAAAACCAAAATGTAATTTTTAGGAACACATATATATGTGATAAAAGTATATGAAAAGGAAGTCAAGCAAATGATGAACACTAGTTACCTCAGGACTAAGTAAGGGAAGCCACGCAGAAAAATTAAAGTTATTGTCATGTCAATGTTGTCATTTTACAGCTGGGAGGTGATTTCATGAGTATTTATTATGATAACATGTTATAGTAAGTAACAAGACTTGCCGGTGGATGGTCAGAAAGAAGAAAGAGTTAATGATGACTCTCACTTCAGTCTCTACAACACAACTGGTAAATTCTCATATCCAATTACATATTATTCTCTACCATATCTTAACATCTCATGTAAATGTTTTTACATGAGATGTTAATTAAATTAAGAATTTAATTTTTAGTTTTTTTTTTTTTTTTTTTTTAAGATTTTATTTATTTATTTGAGAGAGAGAGAATGAGAGAGAGCACATGAGAGGGGGGAGGGTCAGAGGGAGAAGCAGACTCCCTGCCGAGCAGGGAGCCCGATGCGGGACTCGATCCAGGGACTCCAGGATCATGACCTGAGCTGAAGGCAGTTGCTTAACCAACTGAGCCACCCAGGCGCCCAATTTTTAGTTTTTTTTAAAAAAAAACTATAACCAACACTGTCTGGTTTGACCATCTACCTTATTAATCTCCTTAGTGCCAAATCACTTTTGGTTGTTTCCAGAAACTAAATTTGCTTTCAAAGGACAAAGGCTGGGTTCCCATTCAGAACACAAAATAGGAATTAGCACAGAGACTTTGAAAACAATTTTTAAAGGAGCTCTAAAATGTTTGAACAATAAATAATTAACCTTCTTAAGTGATTGTTTTAAAAACCAGACTCGTTACCTGGAACGGAGAGCTTCTGCAAGGCAGAGCAAGAACGGTGCCTTCTGCCTAGCACTCCATAAGCACTCTCATATCTGTTCAATGGAAATGCAAACTTCAGTCTAAAGGACTGCTCTCTCAGGAAGAACCAGAATACGGCGCCCTCTGGTGTGCTTCATCAGAGGGTTTTTTTTTTTGTTTTTTTTTTTTTTAATTTCCTTTTCTTTTTAGATTTGGGTGTCAAAATGTTCAGTTTAAAGTATTGTTAAGGTTCAGGGGCGCCTGGGTGGCTCAGTTGGTTAAGCGACTGCCTTCGGCTCAGGTCATTATCCTGGAGTCCCTGGATCGAGTCCCGCATCGGGCTCCCTGCTCGGCAGGGAGTCTGCTTCTCCCTCTGACCCTAACCCCTCTCATGTGCTCTCTCTCATTCTCTCTCTCTCAAATAAATAAATAAAATCTTTAAAAAATAAAAATAAAAAAAATAAAAGTACTGTTAAGGTTCAAATGACAGAGAAGTGATGGTACTGAATAACATATTTTTCCTTAGTGAAAATGACTGTAAAATATACTTTGAAAACTGTGACCCAGATACTAGGTTTGATGATTGTAAATTAATAATGCAAACACAATTAATTTTTACTTATAAAATGTTTTGAGTTTTCTGCAGAAAAGTAATTTAATGGAAGAACAAGATAAGTGGCCATTTTAATCTAGAATCCTCTAATCTTAAGTAAACAGTACTTTTCATAGACTTCCAAAGTAAATGGAGACATTTTCATTATATAAAGCATAAAAATACTCTCTGTTTTCTTGTCTTGATTTGGCTATCCTAAAAATGTTTGCTATTGAATTTATAAACCCAGTATGTTAGGCCAACCAGGGTCATCAAAATGAGCTGATCAATTCTATTGAGTTTTCCTTTAAGAGTTCTTATAGTGCTTAGTTCACTAGGTCCGACTACTAAAAACCACTACTAAAGACCACTACTAAAGACCACCGTTTAGAGTGGCAACTTCTCATCAATGTACAAGAGGCCACAGGTACTCATTATCGTTCTGTGCTAGCAGGCAACAGGGAGAAACTCCACCTTGATCTCCCTTAGTCAGTTCCTCTCTGTTTTACTCTTTAGTGAAACCAACACTGGCATCCTACCACCCACTATACAGGTATATGCACTCCCACCCTACTCCTCCAGTGCACATCACGTTAGCCAGTGAGACCAGAGTTCACCTCTTCAGTATTTCCACCATTGCTCTGACCTCCAACCAGCCTGACCCTCCAACTCAGGTTTGCCATTTCCTTTATGTCTGTCCCATTATCCTAACCAGACCTTGAGTGCCCTATGATATGTTGCTTCTGTACTCTCCCAAAATCTTAAGGTATAAATCACATGATCTGCAATAGTAACAACTGTCTTTAAGAATCTGATTCTTTAAACAGTATTTCAGCTCCACTCACATTTATTGAGGGTATACGAATGTGCCACACAGCAGTCTGAGAGTCTCAAACACAAAGGTGAAGGAGGGAAGATGCCCGTTCTTACAGAGCTCACCTTGAGAAAGGATGTGGTACAGTGTGGAGAATGCTTGCACAAGTAACTCTCTAAAAAAAAGAGACATAAAATATGCTCTTTTTAAAAATTACCACTTACAAACCACAAGGTATCCTAATTCTAATTTAACAAGTAAGAATACTTAAATTTTTTTCCTAATTAAAAAATGTTTAAAGCTGGAAAATAATAAACATTTTTTTTTTAAGTTTAATTGCTTTCTTAGAAAGAAAATGAAGATGTTGGAGAAAGACATAAGGGAACAACTCTGGAAATGAAAGTACCTAAGTAAAATTTACTGAGTGTCTACTATTAGCCTAATATTATGCTAGATGCTGGGGATACAACAGTGAACAAAACCTGACAGTGATCTTGCACTGATAAAGCTCACAGTGCAGTGGAATTAGCAGAGAATAATCATACAAGTAAATGGCAAATTACAATGGTGGTAAGTGCACAAATGGAAGTCACAGAGTGCTGAGAGCCAGAGGCTTTCCTGAGGAAATGACATCTAAAGGAAAGATCTGAGGGAGCAAAGAGCGCAATTAAGTAGAAAGAGACTATATCCTCATACACTCTGACTACAGGGCCCATGGCAGTCTTAAGGACCTGCAAGAGAATGGAGCAGAAGGGCAAGGGGAAGCTCCGTGAGCAATGAGGGCTAAGAAGCAGGGAGATGCCAGACCATGTAGGGTCTTGTAGATCATTTTAAGGATATATCTTTACTCTAAAGGTAATCTGTAACTAAAGAGTTTTAGCTGGGTTACTAATTAAATTATAAGATCACTTCTGCAAAGGATCTCTAGCACGGTTCCAGACAGAGTAGTAGGTCAGTACATGCAGATTCCCTCCCCAAAGACACTCCGCAAAACGTACTTTTTTCACTTGATCTTAGCCAAAAGGCCGAGAAGCGATCTCAGTAGCATATTTAATCAATTAACAATCACAGTCTCTTTACAAAATGATCAGTATTGATTTTAATCTCATGCCCATCTTCTCCCGAGTTAATGTACTAAAGTAGAATTCAAAGTGTGTTAGAAATTAGAAATTGTTTGAGTTATAATATGATCTTATATAGTGCTAAAAATTAAGTACAATTAAGTCAGCCTCTATGTCTATACCTTTTTTTTACTCTTAGATTTTAATACTACATATCTTGTAAAATATATTCATATCAAGATGAAGGAGAAGCAATTAAAGCAGTATAAAGTTATAAATGTCATAATTTAGGGGCGCCTGGGTGGCTCAGTCGTTAAGCGTCTGCCTTCGGCTCAGGTCATGATCCCAGAGTCCTGGGATTGAGCCCCACATCAGGCTCCCTGCTCCGCAGGAAGCCTGCTTCTCCCTCTCCCACTCCCCCTGCTTGTGTTCCCTCTCTGGCTGTCTTTCTCTCTGTCACATAAATAAAACCTTTAAAAAAAAAAAAAAAAAAAAAAAAAAATTTTTAAAAAAAAAAAAAATAAATGTCATAATTTAGGGATCCAAAGCTCAATATTATAAATTTATTTAGCAAGCTAAAATATGCCTTCAACAAAGGCTGAGGGACTCATCTACAAACCACGTGTAGTTTTTAGCCTACCACCTACCACCCAATCCACAATACAGGGTCTATGTCCTATTTATGGAAATTTCTGGCTAAACATTTCTCATAATTTTTCAAATGTTTCTGCTGCAATCCATTAAGACAGTTTGCAAATGATAAGATATTTTACCTAAAGTAGTTCAGCAATGTATCTTAAAATTTATATTTGCATAGAAAGAAAGAAGCTAATCTTAATGGTTTAAAAAAAAATTAACAATCTTTGGTAGCCAATTACCAGACAGGCAGGACATCAGGGAACCATATTCTTCCCAGGTGTTTGACGACTTCAGTGTGAACTTTATCTAGGCTATACTCATCATCAGGGATCAAAACGTCTTCCATTACAGAGAGCTGGGTTAGTCTTTTCCCACACAGTCTTACAAATTCAATGAATGCACTGCAGCTAACTTCACATTCACTGAGGTCCAAGGCTGTTTAGTTTTTACAGTGTTCAGCAATACAAATAAGTTCAGTATCAGGAGTCTGAAGACCATTAGCACATACCACTAACTCAATTAGTCGTGGACAGTTAAGACCTATCCGTCCTAGAATTGCTTTGCTTACTGAGCGACCAAAATAAAGGTGAGTAAGAGGGGTTTCTTCTTTGAAGAATGCCTCAAATTCTTCTTCATATAAAAAGAAATACATAACAACATCCACTCCAGGGGAGTGTTTAATAAGTGCACCCCAACTTTGTTTTTTAATAGAATGAAATTCAATTTGTCCAGGATTTTCACTCACAGCATCAATTCGAAGATGCTCTAGGTTAACATGAGTTTGACTTGAAAGTGCTAGGAGAAGTTCATCACTTACAATGTAATAATTCAATGCCAGTTCTCTAAGGCCCTGGCAGTGATCAGCTACACAAAGGATTCCTGCGGGAAATGGGGAAAAATTCTTAAGAACCAAGAAGCACACCGATACTAATCTAACATCTTATAAACTTAAATTTGACATCAGTTATTCATTATTTGCTAAAATAGACATCAAACGGGGTGCCTGGGTGACTTGGTCAGTTAAGTGGCCAAGTCTTGATTCTGGCTCAGGTAATGATCTCAGGGTCCTGGGATGGAGCCCCGCACTGGGCTCTGTGCTCAGTAGGGAGTCTGCTTGAGGATTCTCTCTCCCTCTCCTTCTACCCTCCCCCCGCCCCACTAGATCTCTCTTTGGCTCTCTCTCTCTCTCTCTCATGATGTCAAGACAGATATAGATATATACATATATCTATGTATACATATATATATTACACATATATCTATATATGTAATAATAAAAACACATGTATAATAAAATATACATATGACTAAAATACTTTTAGAAGCAATTTAAATTATGTCTACCTTATGGATTAAGACTTCTTTTCAAAAAAAGATTACTTTTTTCAATTATGTTTCATAAGCATGTAGTTTTCAATATGTACATAAAGTATAATATATATATAGTAGAGTATACATACATATAGTATACATATATACTATACACTATAATATATATAATATACATACATATATACTATATACTATTATACTATATGTTATATACTATACAAACAGTATGATAGTATATATTATATACATTATATATAATATATATTATACATAGTATATAAAAGATATCATCCAAGCTTAAAAAGATATAACCTACCATCAGAGGAAACATGAGGACAGCTACTTATTTTTAGGAGTCTTAGAGTATCACTATTGTTGGCCACTAGAATTTTCAATGAAAGATCATCCACTGGTGTGTCTTCAACTTTGATCGATGATAATGATTTTGAGTTGACAAAGACAACTCTAAGTGCTGATACAAAATGGGACTTGCACGGTAATAAGAAAAGAATTATGAAAATATTATTTAAAAATCTACAGCTTCAATCAAATAGTTCATTGAAACTATATCAACAGATACTAACAATAACATAGTAAAAGCGATGAACATATTAGCATTTTTCATGACACCATTAGCCAGTCAAAAACATTTCTCAAAGATTTCATAACACACCTTCCAATTATTTCAATCCTAAGGACTTGATTTTCAATATTAAAAGGATATAACTGTACTTATTTCCTAGAATAGGGGTTGGCAAATTATGACCTGCGGGCCAAATCCAGCCTAGTCTGTTACTGTCCGGCTCTTGAGTCCAAAATGGTTTTTGTATTTGTAAACGTTTGAAAAAAATTTTGTCCAGAATAATATTTTGTGACATGTGAAAATTACAAGAAACTTCCAGTGTCCACAAAGTTTGACTGGCACGCGCCACGCTCCTTCATTTACGCACTATGTCTGCTTTCACACTACGAGACTGGAGTGGAGGAGCCCCAGTACTACAGTCTGTGAAGCCCATAATACTTACTGTCGGACCCTTTTCAACCCCTGCCATAGAATAAACAAAATTTTCATGTTTTATTCACTCCTATATTTCCACCTAAAATAATATCTGGCACATTGTAGGAGATCAATAAATATTTGTTGATGAATAAATAAATGATCTTATTCTTCACTGATATGCTTCTTGCTAGAAAGTTATCTAAATAAAGAAACGTTTTAAGATTTTTTAAGATTTTTTTTAATTTTTAAGATCTTTTTTTTTTTTTTTTAAGATTTTAGAGAGAGAGAGAGCACAAGCAGAGGGAGCAGCAGAGGGAGAAGGAGAAGCAGGGCTCCCTGCTGAGCAGGGAGCCTGACGTGGGGCTCAATCCCAGGACCCCGGGATCATGACCTGAGTGGAAGGCGGATGCTTAACCGACTGAGCCACCCAGGCGCCCCTAATTTTTAAGATTTTTTTTTAAGATTTTTATTTATTTATTTGAGAGAGAGAAAGGGAGAGAGAGCACGAGCAGGGGGAAGGAGCAGAGAGAAAGGGAGAAGCAGAATCCCCGCTGAGCAGGGAGCCGGATGTGGGGCTCGATGCCAGGACCCTGAAAACATGACCTAAACATGTGCTTAACCGACTGAGTCACCCAGGTGTCCCAATAAAGATACATTTTAAAAACTTTCTATGTTTTGAAGATTGACAAACAAAAGCTTATTTATAGTTTGACTCCAAAATCGGTACAATTTCACAAGTTTTCAGATCAGTATTTTTTGACACAGATAGAAAATCTGAAAACCAGGGGCGCCTGGGTGGCTCAGTTGGTTAAGCGACTGCCTTCGGCTCAGGTCATGATCCTGGAGTCCCTGGATCGAGTCCCGCATCGGGCTCCCTGCTCGGCAGGGAGTCTGCTTCTCCCTCTGACCCTCCCCCCTCTCATGTGCTTGCTCTCTCTCATTCTCTCTCTCTCAAATAAATAAATAAAAAATCTTTAAAAAAAAAAAAAAAAAAAAGAAAATCTGAAAACCAAATCCAGGCATGATCATTTTTCCTTTTTCAAAGTCAATTTGGATTCTACCAAAGGTTCTTTTACTCCTATGACAATGACCAAATTGGTTATAACTCTCAATTCATTTATTAAAAAACATACTGGTTTATATTAATTGTAATTTGATTAATATAAATTTTTAAATGGTGGATGGCTAGATCTCTTTACTAAATTTTACTGTGCCAAAAATTATTAGAGAAATACATCACTTTTTCCTTAAGAAATATAAGGTTTATTTTTTCCCTTTAATCAACTCTCAGTGGACTCTTAGTCCTGAAGGCTGTATTTCAGCATTAGAGGACATGCCTCATGATGGTATCCACATACTCCTTTAGCACTCTTTACACCTAGCAAAATACTGCACTTTTATCCTATCTTTCCTCTGTTGACAAGTGAAAAAACTGACACCCAGAGAGATGCACGACTTTGCCAGAAGCCACTCGACTCATTTTACTGTAAAGGCAGAGCTTGCAAGGAAGGAAGTCTGCTAATCCCTGTTGCCTCGCGCTGGTGACTACACCAGCTAGCCCAGAACCGAAGCAGATGTGCAGCATTTGAAACAGCAGAGACTCTAAGAATTTCAGGCTAAGCTGACTCCATCATTCATACACAAGGAATAACTATTGAGACGTAGTAAGTTTTCATCTGATTGCTCATATTACTCTAATCCCCAAATGACCCATTTTCCCCCGACTATCTCTTGACAAGTTAAACAGGCTAGTGAAATGCTTGAGAGCCATGACCCAGTTTATGAGAGAGAAGATGCTACTATTCCTCTATTCTCTTCCCCAGGAAGGTTTCCATCAGCCAGTTTTACTGACAACCATAACTTAGTGTTTATTATATATTAGGTACTACACTCTAACTCTGGGTTTCTAATGGTAAGTAAGCAAAACAGAATCCCTTGCCTTCAAAGAGTGTATGTTTTGTTCTAGGGGATGAGGACAGACATGTTAAATAATGACAGTAATTTCAAGTACTCATGAATGATGTAAAGAAAATACGTATTTACACAGCAGAGTGTTAACTGGAAGAAGGGCCGCTGCTTTAGCCAAAGTGGTCTAGGAAGGCTGCCCCAGGAGATGGAATCCAAGCTGAAGCCTGAATGAAGACAGTTAGTTTATGCGGCAGGGACGGCTGGTGGCTTCCTAACACCCATTCATCCTTTCTTTGGTAATTGGGTCTCAATTTTGAGCTGGGCACATTACCAGTCCGCTAAAAAACGTTCTTCATCTCCCAGAAACCTGGTTCTGGCCACACAGTTAAGTGTTGGCCAATGAGACAGCAACAGAAACATTATGTGGTACTCATGGCTAGCGTTCCTTGAAAAGCAGGGGGCATACCCTTCTTTCCCCATTTCCTCCACCCTCCTGCCTAGAACAGGACGTGATGGCTAGAGCTCAGAAAGCCATCTGAAATGCCTACAAGAACACGGGATACCTGGAAGGAGCTCGGGGTCCTAACAACTTCATACCAGCTATGTTCATGCATGGATTTCTTTAATGCAAGAGAAAGAAACTCCAGCCGTGTTGTTTAAGCTACTATTGTTTCGGAGTTTCTATTTTACAGAATCCAACATCATCCTAACTGGTATAGTTCATTTAGTACTATATTGTTCTAACCTCCAATGGAGAGGATACAGAATGACAAGAAAAACATCCACTACTGGCCATACACACTCTATATTCAAAGAAACTAACTGGCACTTAAAAATCCTAAGTATAACATCTAAATTTTATATTAATGATAGCTACCGTAGAAACAACGATTAAAATTACAAAATATATCCAAAGGATGAAACCATGCATAAGCTATTTCAGCAAAAGTAAGCGTTAGTCAAAAGAAAACTGCTTTAAGTAATTCTTTGAACATAAGGAGGATGTGGTATGTTTTTAGGAAAAGAATCCTTTTGGCCTAGATTGAAATATTTGAGAATTTTTGTGTCTCTCACAAAAAAGCTTGGTATCTTTATACCTTTGACACATTCATAAAACTTGGCTTGGCCATTGAAATCAAGCCCAAGGCCTGGATAGAACAATTTGCCAGCTAAGAAAGTATATCACAGGCAGCTTCCGCTGACTCAGTACTACTATCCACCTATAAAAACAATTTTAAATCTTTATTTCCTGAAAGTGAGTTATACTGGAAATAGAACTATGTAACAGAATTCAATTGCAAAATTGTATGTATCCTGTCAAGCTATAAACAAATTAGTATTTCTTCTTTATACAAAAGGTCTCAGACAAAAAGTGAGAAATAGAGCTGATGACAAAGTAACTTTCTAAGTGCTCCAGACTTTCAAATCCTTTACAATGACCTGAATTTTAGTAATACCATCCAGATGAAGGAAACTGAGGTTTAAGTTACAGCTCAAGTTCTACACCTCAATCTATGCAAATAATTACAGAAAAGCAGGACATAGCTTGGAGTAAAAATTCTGCAAAATTCACTGACTGCTTCCACATAAGGATCTAGATACACAAAAATGACATTAATGAAACGTAACTCGTTGCTATTTAATGCTTATTTTTCTTACCTTAAAGCTGACATACTGGAGATGGGTATCATGCCTTTTAATGATCTGCTGAATGAGATCGGGATGGGTGGACTTAAAATATAAAGTCACTGATTGGTTCAGTTCAAATTCAAACTTTCTCCAAAGGTCAGGAATATGAAAAACTTCATTCCATTTCCTACATACTAAAGACGCCCAGGCCCGAACTATTAAAGGAAGTTACTGAAAAATGCGTAATACTACATGGTGAGGCAAACTCCCCCAGTCTAGAAAGACAGTGTGCGTATGGGTGTGGTTGAGAGAAGAGTAGAACCCAACTTTTGGTTGCTTCACAGCTGGTGAAGACCAGACAATTTTATTCACAACAGATAAATTGTTCCTCTTCATTCTGTAAACATTAAGATTTTGTGATCATATTTTCCATATATCCATCAGACATCTGTACTCTAATCGCACAGAGTAACATCAGAAAATGAAAAACAGTTACACAAATTTTAATAGTAATCTTCCACTGCATCGCACTGATAGGAAGTGCCATGTGCTAGGGATACAGAGGTAAGTAAGAGGGAGCTTGCTCTCCAAGGGCTACGGTCAAATGGTGAAATACCACGATAAATGCCCCATCCCTGACATGGGGACAAGTTGCACTGGAAAAATAAAGCAATGACATGTGATTGAGTTCGTGTATGGGAGGGAATGGTTGGGGAGGCTTCCAAATGGGAATGTCCATGGAAGCAGTGTGTCTCACAGGTTTATTCCTGGTCAATTACTGTATTCTTACTATCTCCTACAGAGAAGAAAGCATCACAATGCAATTGTGCTAACAACTCCTGGGGTCCTGAAAGACAGTAAAATGTTATCAAAAGCAGAGGCCTGGAAAAGCCCCAGCTCAGCCATTTACTAACCATGTGATCCCTTTTTGAATAAATTTAAGCTTCAGCCTCCTCATCTGAAAAGCAGGGAAAACAGCAGTACCTAATCTCATAAGGCAGTTGTGAGGATTAAAGTACTTAATTGCCAGAACATATAGTAAAGGCTTAATAAATGTTGCAGTCGTTCTTGTTGTCTTAAATTATCTAATGCATTTCTCTGAACTAATTTCATAACTTAATTTGAAGCACAATTTTCAGGTGACACCCAGGACACAGCAACACACCTGACCCTCAGGAGCAAATGTAAAATAGCAAAGGGATGAGCATTCTTCCCCAACAAAAAGGCATGATGAATCTCCACGTAGGAGCCAGCTTGAGACACAACTATGTTACAACAAATTTCAGGTCCAGATATACCCAAGTATATAGGGTTATCTTGTACATATATTCTACATAAGAATCCAAAGTGTTTAAGTATTCAATTATTTGAGAGACAAAATAATGGAAAGAGTGGTTCTCCACTTTATTTAACTTCAGTTGACTACTTAACCCACTTTTCATCCCTGAATGTTAGAAATGTATATATCTCTGCCTGATGTGAAACACTTTTAGCCATAATAGAGAGTTGGATCCCAAAGCAGGGCTGACCTATAAAGTTGCTGAACAAAATGAAGGGTCATCTTTAGGGTTTGGAAAACTAAAATGGAAAACAAAAGCAGGTGCAAAGCTGTATCTCAAGCATTAGGCAAAAGAGCTATCACACACATTTAGTATGACTTAACCAGTTATATAGAATATATCAAACTGGTGACACCAATAATTCAAAGTTTATTCAAAATATTCTTATTTTGGCTCTTTTTTCAAAATATGCTTATTTTGAAAGGGCTGCCCTACTCCTTAATTTTAATTCCCAAATTGAAATACGTTGGCCCAGGTAAGGTAAAAGAATGAACAATGGATCCTAAATTCTGATATGGAGCACATTGATGGACATTTTGCTTGTACATGTTTCATTTGGTAAACTTACAGCAATCCATTCTGTAACAATCAATGGATTGTTAAAATTTCACTAAATGACCACAAACAGAGTTATCCCTAATATAATCCTTCAATGGAAAGGCAGGACAGCCAAAAGTAAAATAAGATTTCAACCAAGTGTCAGGTTAGCAAACTACCTTGCAGTTGTAAACAAAAGGACTGTGCTATACATTAAAGTGACTTTATGTAACATGGATGGATTGTTTTGTTTATTCAGTAAAATATTAAATTGCCAGTTCGCTGATAGAATCACCATAAACAATAGACATTAAATGAATACCAGTCATCCTATTAAAAATAACATTTTAATTTTCTTTTTCTTTGTGTACATTCATTTTCAGAGTCTAAGACTCATCCACAAATCATAAATTTTATATAAGTCAGTAGCAATGAGCATGAGTTAAATATATTTTAGAATGCAAGGCAAATTGATCTTTACTAGCTTGAAAACCTTTATATAAAAACTCCAACCTAAACATACATGATCATTTAAAAAAACTGACGATTGCTTTTTCAAACTGCCAACTTTCTTACCTAAAGAAGGCTTCCAAGTTATAGTTCACTCTGAACGAATGACCTGCTGCCATGGGGTACTCACCAACATCCATTTGATTTCACTTCCTAGCTTGGTAAAATACCACAAAAACACATTCATCAGAGGGTGTATAAGTAAAAATCCAGTAACTTTTATGCTTAGGATATTTACCTATCATCGCATTATGTTGAAGGATTTTGTTAGGAAATTACTAATTCCCAAACAATTGTTTTCTACTTGGGGGGAAAAAACCAGTCCATAAAAACAACTAGCCTGGTTAGTGGGAATATGGTAACCCTTGCCAGGAATCAGGGTAGAAGATCTACTAGGAAAGCTGTGGATCAGTCAAAGGGCTCTGAAAATTTCTATTTTAATGAACATGTATGGAGAGATATTACAAAAAGTTTAAGTAGTCCAAGATTATACTTATTTGTAGGCTGTGTAAATCTTTCAGTTCCAGTTCTTAGGAGCACATAATGCCACTACAGTTATAATAATTAAATAAAAATACATATAAATTTTATTGAATATTGTTTGACTAATCTGTTAACTGTAGTTTTTTTTAAGTTTTTCACTTATGTTGACAGATATAACTGATTCACTCATACTCAATTGATTCATTCATACTCTCTTTGAGGTCTGACCAATTTTAGGCAAAGTAACTTGCCAAAGTTGTGAGCAGTCTACGGACATGGAAGAAAATAGTAATGGGTCTACACCAGGATAAAACTCACTGCCTTGGCATCATGAATAACTGTTGTAAAGTCAAAGTAAATAAATAAATGCATTCTACTACCTTCATAAGCCAAATTCAACGGTACAGAGGAGGGGAAGGAGACAACCCATAATCCACTAAAAGCTTCTCTTAACTGCTGTCTACTACCTGCCAGGTCTCAATTTCTCTCTGAATCCTACTTCTAACGTAGAGCTTTGGAGAACAGACAGGGAGAATGTATTTGAGTTCAACATCCACAATTTAATTTCCCCCTCCACTATCTGATGTTCCACTACTATCCAACCCACTATTTACAAGGTAACGTCAAGGTTGGTTCTCCCACTTTATATTCCACTCCAGACGTAGGCAGAAAGGAGCTACTGGCACATTTTCAAAGGAACATCACAAATAAGGGAAGGAACAAGTCAAGTGACTTGTATTCCCCTCATCAGATGTCACACACAGTTTTATTTACTGCAGAAACTTTTCTACTGAGTTATAGAGACAGCTAACTCTGTGTCTGCAGGCCTTCCTGTATGCTGGAGAATACAGCAGTAATCTAGTAAGGGTACATAAACAGTGAATTACTAGACCCCTAAGATGATGGCGAGCAAGTACCTATCTCAGATCAAGTCACTGGAGCCTTCAGGATCAGATGAACTATTTCCCTGGGTACTGAAGAAACCTGATTGCTGTTTCAGAATCACTATCCGGAATTCTGAGTGACAGGAGAACATAAAACCAGAATACGGGACCCCATCAAGTGATAAGCCAAACTTACAAAAAAGAAGAGCCTGGCACTGATCTTCAGTGCAAAACCAGTCCACCTTTGAGCATTTGGGAAAGAATGTAACAATGACTCAAAGTCCACTAAGTGGCGTCACTAACCACCCTAACCCAGTTTCCTTTTTTGTTATGTTTACTAATTTGGTGGAACAAGTGACCATGTGAATTGGATCCTCTGAGTATTTAAGAAACCTCCAACAGTATTCTTGAGAAGAACATTTTCAAAGACAGATTAAATGAAAGACTGAACATCTAAAGCCAACCTGGTGCCAGCAGTGGAAACAACTATCTTTTGCAGCATCACCAGATTCTTCCAGATTGGTTAAATTAAGACAAAGGAAGTACTCTGAAAAGTTTCAAGTTTTTAATCGTCACAATGCTAGAAATGTTGTGTAAATACTACAGATAACAGAATAAAGATTCAAAACTACCTGAAAGGCTAGACGAATTTGTTGGAAGCACCAAGATGAAAATGAACAGAAATAACCACCAAATGAAATCTTACTGCTGCTACCACAAATCGGAAGGTGTGGCCTGGAAAGGAGAGCTGGAGATCTGCTTCAAAATACAGCTTTCAAACACATAGCTTTCTCATAAAAGAGCCAATTATGCTAAGGGTCAACACTTCCTCCCAATAAATATCACGCAAGCACAGAACAAAAGATAATTTTTTCAAAGATGTTGGAAAAAAACATTTAATTCTTTGCAGCCCACATGACCTTAGTTGCCTTCTAAATCTAAAAACTGCAATTTTTAAAAATACAGAAGTCAAATTACAGTATCACCAAGGGTTCAACAAGACAAACAGAGTAAGTATTATGTCAAATTAACCTTTCCTAAAGCACTGACTTCCAGCATTTTGGTGTTCTCATATTTCACCACTGATGTAGCAATTTTCTATACGGTCTCCTAAGTCTTTCTGTGGTATTAAGATATACTCATTTAAAAAAATAAAAAGAAAACTTTAAATTTTAAAATAGGCATATTTCCTTTTAATGACTCATAGGGAAACTGAAGTTTTCAAAATATATGTAGATTCACAACACCTTCTGATAGGCAAGGAGAGGGTTACAGAGAATCTGAACCAGGCAATCTGTGAGAATCCCTGAATTGGTGATGGGAGGCTGTTAGGCAGCTTTTCCCTCTCCTGTCCCCCCTCCCCTCCTTCTCCCACCCCCATCTCGCCAGCCAGACTCTGAAAAAGAAAAGGCAGTGAGGACACCAAGCCAGGTCCTCTACAGGGAAGCCTTCGGAACTGGGGAGGGTCCCATCCTAGGGTTGGCACATTAAGGGATCTAACAATCAATACAAGGGATTCAAGAAAGTATTTTGCAACATTTTTCTGAGAACATAATCTATTCATTCAACTTCCCATTCTGGAAGTTTCTGGGCACAGGTGCCAAGGCCCAACCAGTCCACCTTTGAGTGCAGACTCTCCCAAGTCACGGGAAAGGTTGGAGTCTACCTCTCTCTCGGCCACTTCTTTGTGGCAGACATAAACTCTCGCCCGCTACCCTCCTGTTACCTAAAACCCTTCCAGCTGTCGTGCAAAAGCAACCACGTCTTTCAGTGGCCACTGCTCATTTTCCCCAACTCCCCTTATTCAAAATCTCCCCGAGGGCGCGTTTGAGGGCCGCGTTAGGACGAAGACAATGCTCTCAAAGCTTACCCTCCAAAGACGAAGAAAATGACTGAATTCGGGAACGCGGGTCCGGCGCAGGGCCCTGGGGGAAAACGCACACGGTGAGAAGCGAACCACGCGAGGCGGTAACACCGGGCAGACAACCCCCCTCACCACCACCCCCCCCCCCGCCGCCTCGCCCCCGGAAATCAAATGCCGGCTTTGCCAGGCGGCCAGGCGGGGGGTCTGGGGTGGGGTCGCTCCTCAGGGCGGGGAGGCCACGTCCTCGTGCCCCGAGGAGGCGCAGGGCCCGCCGGCGCCTCTCCTCCCCACATGGCCACCCGCCTGAGGCAGGGCCCAGGCTCCGGCCCGGGGCTCCCTCAAAGTCTGCGGAGGTGCAGCCCTCGAAGACCACCGCGTCCCCCACAAGGAACTGCTACCTTCAAACCTGTAACCGCTGGGGGCTCGGCGCGCGCGTTCCTGCGTCCGCGGCCGGGCTGCTCGGCAGTGCCCGCCCACCCCGACGGTGGTCCAGTGGCTGCCCGGGAGCTGGAGGCGCGGGGACGCCGAGGTCCCGGGCCCGGGGGGGCGCCTCCTTACGTGGTGAGGGGGAGGTCTTCTGCCTGCTGGGCTTCAGCTACACCTCTGTGACCACCTGAGTCGTAAAACTGACGGGCAGCCAAATGACAGTGAACTCAGAAGTTCCAGTTTCTAGAAATAAGCCTCCCCGGGGAAAGGGCACCCTTTATTAATATACAATTAGTTGAAATTTAAAATATGAAAAGTGGTAACAGGTCAGTGTTAAGTATGTATACACTACCTCTCTGTCCTGTGCCACATCTCTTTCCCTGGGGCTAACCACTGCAATAGTTGATTGTGTAAACTACCAGACCTTCAATACATACACGCAAAAAAGTACACAGAGGTAAGGATTTTATTACTTTTTCTTAATCATTAGTTCTTTTACAATCTGAGGTCAAACTATACATAATGTTCTGGAACTTCTGTTTTTGCTTATCATGGACATCGTTCCATATCGACACAGATAATTCCCCCCAGACTTTTTTTTTTCCAAATGGCTTTATTAAGGTATAATGAACAAACTGCACACACTTAAAGCATAGAATTTGGTTAAGTTTTGACCCCCTTGAAACTGTCACTATAATCAAGATGAGTATATGCACATCTTCCAAAAGTTTCTTTACACCCTTCTGTAATCCCTCCTTCAATTCCTCCTGCATCAGCTTTCTGACACTACATTAGTTGGCATTTTCTCAAATTGTATGTAAAATGAATCACAGAGCAGTACTCTTTTTTATCTGGCTATTTGCACTCAGCATAATTGTATTGAGATCCATCCAGGTTACTGGATGTATCATAGTTCATTTTTTATTGCTGAGTAGTATTCCATTGTATGGATATACCACAGTTTGTGTATCCATTCACCCAAAGATGGACACTAAGGTTTTTCTAGCTTGGGGCTATTGCAAAATAAAGGTGCTGTGAGCATTACTGTACACATCATTATATACAATTATGCTCTCATTTCTCTTGGTTAGGTACCCAGGAGTGCAATAGCTACATTGAATATAAGGCATAGGTTTATCTTCTAAAGAAGACTGCCAATGTGTTTCCAAGGAGGCTATTTTTCATTGCGCTAGCAGTTTACTGGAGATCCATTTCTTCCACATCCTCACCCACACTTTTTAATCTAAGAGGTGCCTAGGGGTATCACAGTGCAGTTTTAATTTACATTTCCCTAATGAATAATGATGTTGAGCATTTTTTTCATTTACTATCTGTATATCTTCTTTGGTGAAGAGTCTATTTAAATCTTTTGCCTAATTTTAATTGGTTGGTTTTTCTCATTATTGCATTTGGAAAATTCTTCATATATTCTAGATACAATTCTTCTATCAGATATACGACTGTTAGAAGGTGGTAGAGGGACTAGAAAGTATCCGCCAAATCAAGAAGGCACTCTGAGACTGAAAAACGAAGCAGGCCACTCCATACAGTTTTAACACAGAGTTACTTTCAGGGTAACTTGACAAGGAAGATCTGGTGGGTGACAATCCAGCTGTGCAATTATTCTCCATAAAGTCTGGACCTTAGTCTATAGATTTTATAGTGCAAGAGGACTGGCAGAAGGGCAGTGTAGTGAGATAGAAGGGTTCACGTGCACCTACTTGACATCAAACATTCCATTACATCTTGTGGTACCACCTGTGCTAGGAAGGCGAGAGCTGATGTTATCTTTAACAAATTTACAGAGGGCCAAATCAAGCCTCCCCACATCCTGGCCCTTGGCTGGCATTTCTAAGGGATGTATATTAATCTCCAAGGGGTTCCAGAAGCCTGGCAGTGTTGGTGGTGGGGAGGAGGGGTGTTAGCCATCAGACTTGAAGGAAGAGAGGGCTAAAGATGGAGAGATGGAGTCAGCTCTTCTACCTATGACTTGTAACTATTTTTCTTCCCAGTCTTTGGCTTGTGTTTCTACTCTTCTTTTGAAAAGCGTAAGTTTTCATTTTGATAAAGTTCAGTTTATCAATTTGTTCTTTTATGCATCAGGATGTCAAATCTAAGAAATCCTCTCCTAAGCCAAGTTCACAAAGATTTTCTCCCAGTTTATAATTTCACATTTTACATTTAGGCATATGATTCATTTGAGTTAATATTTGTACGTGGTGCAAGGTGTGAACCAAAGTTCACTTTTTTTGTATATGCATATTCAATTATTTCATCTCCAGCTTTTGAAGAGACATTTTTCTCCACATAATTGCCCTTGCACCTTTGTGGAAAATCCATTGTTCATGTATGTGTGGATCTATTTTTAGACTATTCTGTTTGATATATTTGCCTATCTTTATTCTATTATCACACTGCCTTGATTTCTATAACTTTATATTAATTATTGAAATCAGGTAGTTTTCACCCTCCAAGTTGTTCTTTTTTCAAAGTCGTTTTGGCTACACTATATTCATTCTATATGGATGTAAGAATCATCTTGTCAATATCTACAAAAAATCTTGCTGGGATTTTGCTAGAGATGGCCTGGAATCTAGAAATCTATATGAGGAGAACTGACTTAAAAATATTGAGTCTTCAAACCCGGAACACAATGTATCTATTTATTTAGGTCTTTAATTTCTCTCAGCAGTGTCTATAGTTTTCATACAGGTCTTGCAAATTTTATCAGGGATCTCTCCAGGTATTGCATAGTTTTTTTTTTAATGTAAATAGTATTACTTTTAAAATTTTAATTTCTAATTGTTTGTTGCCAGTATGCAGAAATACAGTTGATTTTTCTATATTGATCTTGTATATTGCAACCTTGCTAAAATCACTTATTAATTCTAGGAGTTTCCACTGGAATCTAGTACATTCCATTGGATTTTCTACACAATCATGTTGTCCGTGAATAAAAAGTTTAACTTCCTCCTTTCCAATATAAATGCTTTTTATTTCTTTTCCTTGCCTGATTGCACTGTACTTACAGTACTGTGCTGAATAACAGTGGTGAGAGCAGATCCTTGACTTGTTCCTGATCTTAGGGGGAAAGCATTCACTCTTTAACCAGTAAGAATGTGGTTACCTATAGGCTTTTCATAGATGCCCTTCATCAGGTTGAGGAGATTCCCTTCTATTCCTACTTTGCTGAGAGCTTTTTTTGGTTAATGAATAGTGGATGTTAGATTTTTGTCAAATGCTTTTTCCCGTAACTATTGAGATGGTCTTATGATTTTATTTTTTCATTTGTTAAAATGGAGTTACACTGATTGCTTTTCAAATTTTTTTTTTTTTAAGATTTATTTATTTATTTGACAGAGACAGAGATAACAAGAGCAGGAACACAAGCAGGGGGAGTGGGAGAGGGAGAAGCAGGCTTCTCGCCAAGCAGGGAGCCCAGTGGGACTTGATCCCAGGACCCTGGGATCATGACCTGAGCCGAAGGCAGACGCTTAACCAACTGAGCCACCCAGGTGCCCTGCTTTTCAAATGTTAATCCAACCTTGCTTTCCTGGGATAAACCTCATTCAGTCATAATTCATTATCTTTTTACCAATTATTAAATTCAGTTTGCTAAAATTTTGTTTAGAATTTCTGCATCTATGTCCATGGTGGGGGGGGGAGGGGGATACTGGTTAGTAATTTCCTTTTCTTATAATATCCTTGGCAGAGTTTGATATCAAGTAATACTGGTTCCACAGAACAAGTTAGGAAGTACTTCTTTGTCTTCAGTATTCTGGAAGAGTGTGTAAAAATGGTGTTATTTATTCATTAAATGCTTGGTAGAACTAGCTAACGAAGCCATCTGGGACTGGAGTTTCTTTTGCAGGACAGTTTTGATCTATAAATTCAGTTATCTACTTTAGTAGATATACTCAGGTTATCTATTCCTTCTTTTTTATTTTTTTTTAATCTGTTCCTTCTTGGATGAGCTTTGAAGTTTGTGTCTTTGTAAGAAATTTCTCCACTTCACCTATGTGGTTAAATTGATTGGCATAACATTGTTCATAATATTACCCTATTACCCTTTTGTGTCTGTAGTGTCTGTGAGGATGTCAGCTCTCTCATTCCTGATATTGGTATACTCAGCAGTCTGCTTAAAGGATTATCAATTTGTATTGATCTTCTCTAGGAACCAGTTTTGGTTCACTGATTTCTGGGTTTTTTCTGTTTTATATTTCACTGATTTCAGTTCTGACCTTTATTCTCTTTTGTTCACTTCGGATTTAATTTGATATTCTCTTTCTAGTTTCTTAAGGTAGAAACAAAGTACATTGATTTAAGGTATTTTCTTCTATTCTAAATGGGCTTTAGTGCTTTAAGTATTCCCCTAAATACTCCCTTAGTGGCCTATCACTGATACCTAAATTCAGGGAGTCTACTAAACTGAGTCTGGGTTCCTTCTTTCTTCCTTCCTAGATAGCAGCCTAAAACTCTCTCAAGGCAGTAAAATGGGGGCACTCGTAAGGCTTCAGATCGCTTGTGTCTTGAAAGTTCCTATTTCATATATTGTATACTTCTGGGGGGGAGAGGTATTTTCACAGAGGGTAAATCTAGTCCCTGTTTCTCTATCTTGGTTGGAATGAGAGGTTGCCTCATACTTTGTAATGGTTGAATGAGAAGTTCCCTTTATATGGAAACATCACAAGTCCTGTAACTATTGCTGGACATTTACTTTTTGCTGCTATGAAGTATGCTGTGAAGATGATATATCTTGTATTTATGTGAATATTAATGAAGGATATTTATAGAAATGGAATTGCTGGTTAAAATATTTTAGATTTTGATAGATATGGCAATATCTAAAATAGTGCTGGTCTGATAATTGTGATATACTTCCTTTCAAACCAAGGAGCATAGAATTATGCCAGTACTAATTTTTTAAAAAACAGCATATTTTTATAGTCATTTTGTCATGCTTTGAACAAATAGTGATTCTGGTTGTTTGAATCAGGATAGTGTAAATTATGCTGCAGGAACAAACAGCTGCAAATCACAGTGATTTAATACAACAAAGGTTTATTTCTCAGTCATACTACATTTCTCTCCAAATTCAGCTAAAAGCTCTGGTCCCTGTTGTCTTCTTTCCAGGACCAAGGGTGATAGAGCAGTTACTAGCTAGAAAGTTGTCAGTTTGTCACGGAGGGAAAGAGAAAGTGCGATGAATACACTGCAACCTCTGCTTCTAACCACATGTTAATTCCATTCTCCTTGGCCAAAAGCTAGTCAGAATGGCCACACCTCCCTTTAAGTGGGTGAGAAAATGTAATCCTACCACATGCCTGAAAGGAGAAACCTGGAATGTTTGAGAACACCCATCATGACTGTCACAATAGTAAAAGTGTGCAACAAAAATTTCACCAAAAATATTCTCAAGCATAAAATGGTATCTCATGGCGGGGGGGGGAGTTATATATAGTTTGGGGAGGGGCAGTCCCTCAGACTGCAGTCACTCCTAACACCAACAGCAGATACCAGGGATCTCCAAGACCCCCCTCAAATTGATAATTCACTGAAAGGACTCACAGAACTCATTGAAAGCTGTTATACCCACGGTTATGATTTATTACAATGAAAGGATACAGATTAAAGTCAGCGAAGGAAAGAGAAGCATGGGGTAGACTCCAAGAGAGTTTCAGATGTGAGGTACCAGTTGTCATCTCCCAGTGGAGTCATGGACAGTACTAAATATCCCTGGCAACAATGTATGACCGTATGCATGGAGTATTGCCAAGCAGGGAGGCTCAGCTGAGCCTTGGTGTCCAGAGTTTTTACCGGGGCCTGGTCACATAGACATGGTTGACTGCCTGCCTATGTAGATAACTTTCAGTCTCCAGCCCCTCCAGAATTTGAGATGATACCTCCTGGCCCAAAGCCCTCACCATAAATCATATTGATAGACTATTTGGTGTGACCCAAAGCCCTAGATAAACAGATATTCTTATCGGGCAGAATATTCCAAGAACTTAGATCGTAACACAGGAGCTGAGGGTAAAGATCAGACCTCTCTTTGGGTAAGGATAATTTCTGACTACACAGAGTTAAATCATATTTGATTCAACATGATTTCAGAACTCTACAATGAAATTGCCTGTGTATCCTATTGGAAAGAAACATGCCTTTTAATTGTATCAGTAATATTTGCTACCTAATATAAAGTCTTTATTTTTGACAGTGTGACAGAAAAAAAAATGCCATATTTGCCTTAATATATTAACTGTCCACTTGGCAGAGAAAAATTCAGGTTCATTTCCCACTTTTTTTCTCTTGTACATCGCCAAACACAATACCTACATAAAAAGATACTCTAAGATTTGCTTTGTTATAGTTTGTCCCAGTTGACCTCTACAATACAATAATATAAATATGCTCTGAAGATCTATCCTGCCTTTCTTTTATGAAATTGGTTTTTAATATTTAAAAAAATATATAGCCTATTTTCTAAATATTCTCAGTATTTTCTGAAGATTCAGCTTTTACTTCATATTCTTTTACAGTAAGTTCCCCAAAGGAAAGAAGGGGGCATTTAACTTTACAGAAACCTTAAGGCAATTCATTTTAAATCACGAATGCCAGCTAGTGTGTCTCTAAACGTGGATGAGCTTGTCTCTGTTTGCACTGTATTCAAACACAGTAGGAAGCCCCTGTAAATAGGGGGAATTATGAAATAAGCATTTCTAAATGGGTCAGGATTGGTCATCACTGATAACATTGACCCTGTTTCGAAGAGTCAATAAAATCAAGAGGATTGCGTGGATCCCAAGATTTCATTAACATCATGTTCTATCCGGTGTGAAGTAGCTTTATCTTGTACTCTTTCATGGGTCTGAACTTTTCATTTCTTAAAGCAAAGAAGAAAAATTATTTTTAACCTGTTGCTTTTCGCTAATGCTTTTCTAATCAAGCCTTTACAATGCAAAGTCTTTGAAATGAAATGTAACATTGTTTTCCAATTTTGTAGATTACTTAGTTTTAGAAGCTGTAACTCAAGTAAAAAATTCTGCAAACACATTTTGTTTTTTAAAAAAAAAGCAAATGGGAGCACCTGGGTGGCTCAGTCAGTTAAGCATCCAACCCTTGATCTCAGCTCAGGTCTTGATCTTAGAATCGTGAGTTCAAGCCCTGCATTGGAGTCCACACTGGGCATGGAGCCTATTTAAAAAAAAAAAAGAAAAGCGAATGCATTTATTTTCTTGTTTAACTAAACATTTCATGTAAATACTTTGTCAATCTAGATATAATTCTTTTGCAGTTGTTTTACTTATGAAAGGCAAAAGCTATATTATTTATTTGATTGTCAGCACAAATCTAGGATCACTGAGAAACAGGGACAGTCATTCCAGATCAATTAATACAAGTAGGTTAGTAGGTCATGTTTTATAGCTGTTGCAGTGATCAGCCATTTCTGAGGGCATTTCAAAAAAGAGTCATTAATAAAAATGAAAATATCTTGAAAGTTTTTTGAACAAAAGGAACATTTTAACACTAAGCTATTTTTCTTATAAAAAAACAGTAAACTCTTTCAAGATACAAATTTAAATTTCCTTGTTTATGGCAAGTTTTCCTGTGTTACTTCAAAATCTTTGAAAAATGACATATCTTAAAATTGAAAAGTACATAGCTATTTAATTTGACTTATTGGTTTTAGAAAGAAAATGCTCCAGTGTTTTTTTTAATGATTATTATTCATTAACATAAGGAATATACTATATTGCCAGTCAGTTACAATGAGATCATAAAAAGAACTGTCAGAGGAAATAGAAAACAATACTATGATATTTAATAGAAGTAATATTTAAAATGCCACAGGATAGCAATAAACTGCCTGCAAACACACTAATCAAATACCCAAACAGAAATAGGGCAGCTCTTTGTCACCGAGTTATTAAGGAGACACTGAAAAACAGGCTCACAAACATGAACACGGTTTGCCAATCAACCAAGATGGTAACCAACCCAGGACAGAGAACAGTGCAAGAGAACAAACTGTGAGTCACATGGTCATCTGTGCAACATAGCCAAGTGCTTACAACCATACAGGAAACTCACGTGGCTGCTGAACACACACACAAACACACACACACACACACACACACCTCTACCTGAGGCTGCTTGACGGTGGTAATAACATTTATTACAATAGTAGAAATTAAAACAGAGCACAGCAAGTCTGATTTTTCCATTTCCCTGTATAGACTCCCTATACTGAATAAAAGTATAAAGCTCAACATTCACAGGGAGAATTACATCTTCAAATCTTTCATATGAGTATTCTTATTTGAGCCTTCCAAAAATAGGATGAAGTATGCAAAACATGTACAAATAAAAATCAAAGTAAAACCACTTTCTTGACCACATGTCTTTCTAGTACTTAGGGTGGTGTGGGATCTAAGATGGGCTTTGGGGGAAAGCCCAGTCTTTTGAGAATACACAAAGTTCTAGGTTTGGGAGAATGACTTTCCTCCCAAAGGAGGGAGCAGATCTCATGTGTGAGAGTTGGAGCTATTTTCTTCCCACAATGATGATTCACAGCATATATATCCCTTTGTGTTGAATCATAGTAAGAGTGTATTTAGATCCCCAAATCCTTATTAAGCATCTTTGCCCTTATGTTTCATAAAAGAGGTTTTCTCTTCAGAGAAAATTTTGTTACTTATTTTCCTTTATCAACATCAATCACACCTTCTTACCTTTAGGGAACTTGTCAAATCTTTGAGAGGAAATCACGACATCGTCCACTATTTAATGAAGTGTGTTTCATTAAGAGCAAATTGCTGTTGAGTCATATCCTGAAAGTGAGTCGTTACTTTTAGAGGATAATTATAGAGGTGCTTCAGAAGAGAATCCAGTCAAACTCTTATTAGATTGATGTATTTCCCTTGGGAACAGAGTTTTCATTTTCAATCCAGAAAAATTCACAAATATTAAACTTGCAGAATGACATATATGGGTTGCTTTTTAACAAGGGGTGGTGCTGATATGCATCTACTTCATTGACTTCCAAATTTAATTTAGTTGCATTTCCTTGAATTAACTACAGAAATAACCTTGGAGAGAGTAGAGGTTCAGTTCTGGACCACAGTGATAAAACAAATACCACAATAAATGGAGTCAAATGAATTTTTTGGTTTCCCAGTGCAAATTATTGAGGAGGACACTGAAAAAATGGGGCTCACAAAACTGAACTTTAATAAAGGTTTGCCATCAATGATGATGGTCCCCAATCCAGGACAGAGAAGAGTATAAAAGAATAAACCGTGAGCCACACAAGCATCTGTGCAAGGAGCTAGGCACTCACAACAATAATGTTCACTACTGTTCACAGTGTTTAGAAGTTATGTTTACACTATACTGTAGTCTATTCAGTGTGTAACAGCCTTAAGTCCAAACAATGTACATGCCTTAATTTAAAAATACTTTATTGCAAAAAAATGCTAACCATCATCTGAGCTTTCCATGAGTTGTCATCTTTTTGCTGGTGGAGGGTCTTGTCTCAATGCTGGATGGCGGCTGACTCATCAGGGCTGTGGTTGCAGAAGGTCTGGGGGGAGCGGCTGTGGCAATTTCTTAAAATAACAGTGATGTTTGCCACACTGATGGACTCTTCTTTTCACGAACAATTTCTCTGTAGCATCCCATGCTGTATTTTGATAGCACCTACAGCAGAACTTCTTTTAAAACTGGAGTCAATCCTCTCAAACCCTTCCACTGCTTTATCCATTGGGTTTATGTAGTATTCTAAATCCTTTGGGTCATTTCAACAATCTTCACAGCATCTTCACCAGGAATAGATTCTATCTCAAGAAACCACTTTCTTTGCTCATCCATGAGAAGCAACTTTTCACTCATTTAAGTTTTATCATCACATTGCAACAATTCAGTCATATCTTCAGGCTCCACTCCTAATTCTGTTCTCTTGCTATTTCTACCACATCTGCATTGGCTTCCTCCATTGAAGTCTGGAAACCCTCAAAGTCATCCATAAGGGCTGGAATCAACTTCTTCCAAACTCCTGTACATGTGAATAGTTTAACCTCTTCCCATGAATCACCAATGTGGATTAATGGAATCTAGAACAGTGAATACTTTCCAGAGGTTTTAAATTTGCTTTGCCTAGATCCATCAGAGGAATCACTATCTATGGCAGCTATAGTCTTACAAAATGTATTTTTTTTTTAAGATTTTATTTATTTATTTGAGGGAGAGAGAGAGAGAGAGCACACAAGTTGGGGGGAGGGGCAAAGGGAGAGAGAGAAGAAGACTCCCCACTGAGCAGGGAGCCTGATGTGGAGCTTGATCCCAGGACCCCAGGATCATGACCTGAGCCAAAGGCAGATGCTTAACCAACTGAGCCACCCACGCGCCCCACGAAATGTATTTCTTAAAGAATAAGACTTCAAAGTCAAAATGACTCCTTGATCCATGGGCTACAGAATGGATGTTGTGTTAGCAGGTATGAAAACAACATTAATCTCACACATCTCCCTCAGAGCTCTTGCATGCCCAGGTGCATTGTCAATGATTGGTAATATTTTGAAAGGAATCTTTCTTTTCTGAGCAGTGTATCTCAAGAGGGGGTTTAAAATATTCAGTGAACCATGTGGTAGACAGACATGCTGTCATCCAGGTTTTGTTGTTCCATTTAGAGATCACAGGCAGGGTACATTTAGCACCTTTCTTGAGGGCCCTAGGATTTTTGGAGTGGTAAATGAGCATTAGCTTCAACTTAAAGTCACCTGCTGCATTAGCCCTTAACAGATAATCAGCCTGTCCTTTGAAGCCAGGCATTGACTTCTCCTCTCTAGTTATGAAAGTCCCAGATGGCATCTTTTTCCAACAGAAGGCTATTTTGTCTACATTGAAAACCTGCTGTTTGGTGAATTATCTTAGCTGGATCTTCTGGATAACTTGCTGCACCTTCTCCATCAGCACTTGCCGCTTCACGTTGCACTTTTATGTTCTGGAGATGGCTTCTTTAGCCTTGTGAACCAACCTTTGCCAGCTTCAAACTTGTCTTCTGCAGTTTCCTCACCTCTCTCAGCCTTCAAAGAATTGAAGAGATTGAGGGCCTTGCTCTGGAGGAAGCTTTGACTTAAGGGAATGCTCTGGCTGGTTTGATTTTCCATCCAGGCCAATAAAGCTTTCTCCGTATCAGCAGTAAGACTGCTTTGCTTTCGTAACATTTGTTTATGCAGTGGAATAGCACTTTTAATTTCCTTCAGGAACTTTTCCTTTGCATTTATAATTTGGCTAACTGATGCAAGAGGCATGGTTTTGGGCCTCTCTGAGCTTTCAATATGCCTTCCTCACTAAGCTTAATCATTTCTAGCATTTGATTTAAAGTAAGAGATAATAACGGGAAGGCATCCCCCGGTAGATTTCTCTGACCTGATGATATCATATTATCCTATTCTTAGAGCTTTAGTTTGTCTGACTCCCAGCCCAAATCCGACATTTTTCTAGAAAGAGGACAATTAATGTAAGATGAACTTTTGAGTGCACTGTTTAATTATGTCCTGTCCGATGGTGAAAGACTGTGGATGCAATCTCTAGTCTTTCCCCAGTTGCTCTGGCCACTTCACTCCTTGGCTGGTGTCCCATCATCTCCTCAATCTCTCAATGTTAGAGTGCCCCCAGCTCAGTTCAGGAGCACTTCTCTCTGCCTGTGCTGATTCTCTGGCTGATGTCATCCTTCCTGTGGCTTTAAGCTCAATCTATATGTTACTGACTCCTAAATGTATATCTCCATTCCTGACCTCTCTCTTGAACTCCGGACTTTTATATCCAATTCTCTATTTGACTTTCCTTGGATTTCCAAAAGCCATCTCAAACATATCCAAAGCAACTTCCAGCTCTCCTCCTTCAAAACCTGCTTCTTTTGCGGTTTTCCTATCTCAGTAAATAGCAATGCCATGTTTTCCGTTGCTAAGGCACACTTTGCAATCGTCTTTGACTCCCGTATTTCCTTTCATATTCTCTGTACAATCTGACAGCAAATCCTCTCAGTTTGACCTTCAAAACGTGTCCAGAATCTGAACACTTCTCACCACCCCTACTACCACCATCCTTGTCCAAGCCACTATCATCTCTCACCTGGAGGGCTCAGTCGCCTCCTAACTGGCCTGCGTGCCTCCTCTCTCACTCCTACAATACAATCTTAATGCACTAGCCAGAGCCATCCTGTTCAAGTGTTAGCTCATGTCACTCCTTTGCTCAAAAACATCCAATGGCATCCTTGCCCTCAAAGTAAAAGGCAATCTTACAGCACCTACGAAACCTCCCCTTAATCTGTTCTGCCCACTGCATCTCGACTTCATCTTCTCCCACCTCCTTCCTCCCACCTTCCCTCTGCTCCTGTCACAAGGGCCTCCTCCTCTCTGTCCCCCAAGCCCTGCTGGGGTGCTCTCCTCTGTTGGGCCCTTCGTACTCACTTTCCCCTCTATCTGGAATGCTCTTTCCAAAGGTATTGACAAGACTCACTCCCTCTTCTCTTTCAGGGCCTTACTCAAATGTTACCTGTTTTATTTTCTCACTAACCACTAATACTACATGCTTTGCTTATGTGTCACTCACATTAAAACGTAAGCTCCAGGCAGGCAGAGATCTTTGCCTGTTTTGTTTTCTGGTGCACCTGCATTACCTAGAGTGGTGCCTGGCACGAAGCGGGTACTTACTGCGTAATTGAATGAGTAAATGTCTTGTTATCTTACATCATATTTTGTTCCAGTAGAGAGAAGATGGATGGGTGTGGATGGACAGATAGGTAAAATGAGCCTGCAGATAAGCTGGTATGACCTGTCACTACCATGCCCCAGGCCCCTTCCAGAAAAGGCAGCATAAGCACCACGACAGAATTAGATAGAAATCTCCCATTTTAGCCTAAGGACAGCATATAATCATTACACATTTTATATTTCTCAGAAATTAAGTATTAAATAACACCTTTCACTGGGACACCTTAAAATGTGTTCCCCCAAAAAAGTAGCATAATTACATGTACTTATACATCTCTATTATACATCAAGTAGCAAGAGAAGGCTTCATGGATTCAAGATCTCTCAGCTTCTGACACCTTTGTATTGGAAAAGAGAATGTAGATGAGCCCAAGAACTAGTCTGACATTTACAATAAGCCATTTAGCTTTAGAAAGTCTATTATTGCCTGGCTTATTAGCATAAGAAAAAAGTGAAATGACTTGTAGACTGTCAACAGAGTGCCATGGTGACCCTGGGCCAGTCGTTTACCTCAGCTAACCTCACGTGGTTCTTCCAGTCTATGTGGGCATGTCACGGTTGAACATATTAGTCAGGGAAGGCTCTGAGAAGGAAGTAGGGCTCACTCTTGGCGGTTAACCAAGAGTGTTTTCCTGAGGTCAAAGTTTGAGTGCCACAAGTACTCGGTGTTGACCACACATACAATGAAAAGACAAGTGTTCTTGAGGAGACGGAGCCCCCACAAACTTGCTAGCCGTGCAGAGGGCGGCTTTGGAACCCTGGCCTCCTAACAGCATGCCCCTTGCACCTTCAGTCCTCTCTTCAGAAGCCCAGGACCTTCACTCTTCTTCCTTTCAAAACTGGCATACAAGAAAGCCGCTCATCGCAGATGAAACAAGCTGCCTCTTGCTAGGTTGTGACGTGTCCTTTTGGAGAGAGGAAAGCCAGAAGCAAAGTGAATGAAGTGCCAGCCCCAAAGTATCAGGAATCAACAAGCAAGGTCCAGTCTCTGCTTTAGCAGACAGGACTTTGCCAGTGCCCTAGAGATAAAGCCTAGTAGGACAGACACTCACAGCCCCTATACCCCGAGCATGTACCTGCTCTACTTACTACAATTACTAACATTAAAATTAAAATTAATTAAGATTATTATCTCTGCCCATGGGTCTAAAGTCTGAAGGAAATTCAACAGGCCTTCAAGCATGTACTCACAGACTTTGGCAGGACCTTAGAAGTCACTTTGTCCAACTTTCTCATTTTACAGATGAGGAAATTAAGGTTCCAAAAAGTTAACTGCTGGCCTGTGATCTCCTCAGTGCACATTCCATATCTTGATTTTGTGTGTGCTTGGAAATGACTGGACTGCATTTCTTGCAAAAGGCCCTATAATTCATCATAGTCATTCTGCATATCCTCTGAGTCTGAAACAGTAATATTTGACCGAGCCTGTCGATCAGGATGCTCTAAAAATGCCCATGTTCTAGGAATATAGATTATATAATTAAAAAGTTTTCAAGTGGTGGGTGCCTGGGTGGCTCAGCTGGTTAAGCAACTGCCTTCAGCTCAGGTCGTGATCCTGGAGTCCCGGGATCGAGTCCCACATCGGGCTCCCTGCTTGGCGGGGAGTCTGCTTCTCCCTCTGACCCTCTCCCCTCTCATGCTCTCTCTCACTCTCTCTCTCTCAAATAAATAAATAAAATCTTTAAAAAAAAAAAAGTTTCAAGTGGGACCCAGAAGGAACTAACTTGTCATCTGACTCTACACTAGATTAGCCCCATGGCCACAGGCATAGATGGTAAATCGGTATTATCTGATTGACCAAAGAAAAAGCCTGGTGGTATGAAGAGGACACTGGATGGGAGAAGGCAGATGTGGGTTTCAGCCCAGACTTCATCATAAGCTAGCCATTTCACTTTGGGCAAGCACTTCATCTCTTTGGGACTTAGAAACCCTCCTAGTATGTATCCAAACTTACTGTCATCTGCTAGGACATGGCAGATGGATGAGCAAAGCAAATGGACAGTAGTTTTGCTTTAAAGGTAAAATGCCTCTCTGGTTCAGTATCTCCTAATCTAGCAGAGACTTGAAGAAACAGATTGTCTGGAAAGGCTAAGAACACACTTGTGCTATCCCAAGACTTTCTAGTTCCTTTCTTTGGCCAGAAGATGGAACCAGGGTAGAACCAAAAAGATCCTTCCCCCAACCTGATTTCAATGATAGACCGTGATCCATACTTGGCCAGTGATGGTACCTACTCCCCCTAGCATTGGAAATAGGTCCAAAGGATAGAAAGAGGACCAAAGTAGACCCATTCTAAGTTGTTCCCTCAGATCGGTATACAGATCTTGGGAAGTAAAATTCCTTTTCTCTGGAGCTAATAAGGTAGGGTGACGTAAGCCTGAAGTTACAGTGGCTCATTCCCTTGGGACCATGGCAGGACACCATCAATCAGTGGGGAGATGAAGCCAACAAAGAGATAAACAGAGCTGAGAGAAAGACAATATTCCTTTTGTACTGCCTGATACCTGGATCCAGCCATGCCTGAAGATGCTTGAGTCCAAAAAATTCTCTTTTATGCCTGAACTAGTTTGGCTGGGTTTCTGCCACTTTTGATTAAAAGAATCCTCTGGGGCGCCTGGGTGGCTCAGATGGTTAAGCGTCTGCCTTCGGCTCAGGTCATGATCCCAGGGTGCTGGGATCGAGCCCCACATCGGGCTCCCTGCTCGGGAGCCTGCTTCTCCCTCTCCCTCTGCCTCTCCCCTGCTCATGCTTGCTCTCTCTCTGTATCTCTCTGTCTCAAATGAATAAATAAAATCTTTAAAAAAAAAAAAAAGAATCCTCTAATTTTTCAAATGAGGAAAGTGAGGTTCATATGAAGGGAGTGACTGACTCAAGGTCACATAGCACACTGGGGACAAAATTTGGACTTGAAATCAGGTCTAAGAGTTTCCATTCCAATGCATTTCCTATTTTACTGTGCTTTATATATACTGTCTTGTGAATTATTCAGCATTTTCTGAGTGATAGTACAGGTCTATTTTCATGCCATACTGCATCATGGCAAAATCCATTCATTCATTTAAACAAAAGATGGAGAATCATTTATTAAGGATTCTATGACACAAGAAGAGAGCTTAGACTAATTGATTTGTGTCTAGGTTAAGTCCAAATAAAAGATTCAATTATGTCAGGATCAAAGGTAGAAATCATGTACTCGATTCTATTTCCCACCCCCCACCCCCACCCCAGAACAATCTGCTTTGTTCTAGGCATGGCAACAGGGTCTTCCATTAATGTGTTCATGTGTAGTTACCTCACAGTGGGCTTCATGCATAGGTGAAATTCAGTAAGTACTGGAAGGAGAGAAGGAAGGAAGGGAGACAAGAAGGAAGAGAAAGAGGAAAGGCGAAGAAAAGTAGAGTGCGTTTCAAGTAAAAATTAACTGTTATTTTCTCTTGTTGAGCAGAGCTCATATTACATCATGTCTTGTAGCAGTCTTACAATATGTCTGTGAAATCCAGTCTACTATGCAACCACTGCTTTTTCTAAATTGAACAGAAGAAACCTCAAGCTGGAGCCACAGATCATGAACCCGTCTTAGCAGCACTGAATATTAGAAGCAAATGAGGTAACTAACAGCGGTGACCCTTGATGAATACTCTGATTGTAGCAGTTCTGTGAACTGGTTACAACAGGGTTTAGTCATGCTCAGTAATACTCATTTACAAGGGCTACACATTAGAGTAAACTGTGTGAAAGTGGCCGGTTCCTGGATTTAGTAACATGATGAATAATGTTTTAGGAAACTTCAACACTTGATGATGAATAGATGTTAAGAATATTCTATTTGAATTATTGTTTAGTGGATGTTATATTATTCTTTGTGATCAGAATTTTTAAACCACAAACAGGATATAGAGAAATGGTAAAAAAAAAAAAAAAAAGTTTTCAGAGTCAGAAGGTAAGATGATTATCAAAAGAATGTGTTTCTCATGGCCTTGTAAAGATACTCCACCACTTTAAAACTTGATCTTTCCTAGTTTTACACTGAGTAATGGGAGGCCAAAGATTCCACAGCATCATAATCATGCAGCTGATAGGCATCTTTTATATCATGCTATCTTCAGCTAAAATTTAAACACTATAAAAACGAAAGGGGGAGGGGCACCTGGGTGGCTCAGTTGTTAAGCGTCTGCCTTCGCTCAGGTCATGATCCCAGCGTCCTGGGATCGAGCCCTGCATCGGGCTCCCTGCTCCACAGGAAGCCTGCTTCTCCCTTTCCCACTCCCCCTGCTTGTGTTCCCTCTCTCGCTCTCTCGCTGTGTCTCTCTCTGTCAAATAAATAAACAAAATCTTTAAAAAAAAAAAAAAAACCAAAGGGAGAGATATTTCACTATCACCCTGACTGAATTAGCAAAATAGAATATATTGTATGATTTATTTATTAAAATTAGGTTTTCTTTAGTAAGAAATCTTCAGCCTAACTTATATGGTAATCTAGAAGATCTCATCACACTTATAAGTGGGTTTTTATTGATCTTTCTATCAATAGTTTTATATTCTACACAGAGTATGTTATAGTAACAGTTTTTGAACTTTTGAAAGATTTATAAAAAATTAAGTATGAATTTTGTTAAGATTCACTGATGGCTGAAAACCTTACAATGTGAGTGCATGATCTGCTGTCCAGCAAACTGTTGGCGGGTTTCTGGTGTTTACTGTTCCATGCGCATGTTTGCAGATCCACAATACTGTCTCTGGAGAAATACTAAAATCTTAGCTTTGCTGGTCAGCAATTTGCAGTCCTTTTATGAGATGCCTACAGTAGCACCACATGCAATCTTCACCACTGATTCTTTAATTCAAGGGTTTATTCAACAAATATGTGCCATTCACTGTTCAAGACTCTGAAAGCAGAGCTGTACCATAAAGAAATGGTCCCTGCTTTGGGAACTTTTATTCTTGTGTGAGAAAGGAGAGACAAGGAACAAATGAATGAATACATGAAAAAGAAGATTTAGAGGTTCATAATTGCTATCAAGAAAGCAACACAGGTAATATGATCGAGGGTATGGGAGGATGGCAGCATGAATAGGGTCATGTGGGAAAATCCTTACTGAGGAGGGGCCAACTGAGCCCAAACCTGGAAGAAGGAAAGAAGCCAGCCTGCATTTCCCCATCTGAGAATAGCAAGAGCCCAAAGGATAGACCGGCATTGCACAGAGGAAAATAAACAATGGCTATCAGCAAGTGTGACAAGGCTAGAGGTGGAAGCAGGGGTCCCAGCATGGAGGACATCATAGGCATGGTGGGAAATTGATACTCTACGGGTTTGGGGAAGCTACTGAGGGTCTTCAAGCAGGGCAATAATATCTGATTTATGTTTTAAAAAGATCACTCTGGGCGCAGGTAGATAAACGATCATAAGGAGGAGCATAGGAATGAGGAGGGTTACTGGCTCATTTGGAGCTTGAATCCCACACAATGATGCCAGGCAGAGAGGGTGAGTGGGGGGTTGAAATCTAGCCTTTGTGCCATACACCAAGCCCTATGTCCAGCCTGAGGCTACATTCACCTGCACAGAGGGGTATCTTTTTCTATCACACACAAGGTACCAGATGGGCATGAATAAGAACAGAGGGGAAGGTATTCGAGTAATCTCTGCAAGGATAAAATGATAGTGGAGAAAGAGAGAAGTGGGCCTAGGCTATATCTAGAGGTAGAGCTTGCAGGGCTTACTGACAGATTAGATGGGAGGGTGAGGGGAACGGAGAAATCAACAGTGAACCCTAAACCCATGGGGTATGTGCTACCACTGACTGAGGTAGGGAAAACTGGGAGTGGAACAGGGTTCTTTTTAGGAGAGAGGGCAAGGATTCATGTTGAGCTCGATTTAGTCCAAGATACATGCTAGATGTCAAACAATCAGATATATGAGCTGAGGGAATCTGTGATTCCAGAAGTATAAAGGAATTATAGCCTCTTCTCAGGTCTTCCTCATGATGCCTGACCACCCCCAGAGGGAGGGAACTAGAGTTAGTCTAGACTAGTATTCCTCATCCAGCGGAAGATTTTAAATAGGTTCAAACTCTCAGATTTCCATCCCTGCACACTTCTCTCCCTCAAGGTGGTGGGAGACCCTGGTGCCCTCCCAGCTGTGCCTGGAGGCAGTCTTTGTCTCTTCTGGCATCCTCTGCCTCCTGTGGACCTGGTCCCTGCTTGCCCTGCTGGCATTCGCTGCTGCTGCTGGCAGCCAGTGTGGCTTGCTGAGAGCTTGGTGAGGGCTCTGAGACACCCTGGCTGACTCAGCCTATGCCAACTGGCCCTGTACACCTGTCTGGCTGTCTGCCATATTCTCCACCCAATTCCTGCCCCAAACACCCACCTTGGCCCTATGGATGTTTACTAGCTCCCTATCCAGCCATGATCTGTGGACACACTGCCAACATGTGGGAATTTCTGAGTTCCATCCTCACTATGTGGGAACTGGGGATAGCTTTAGAGAGCTACCTCCCAGCCTATCTCTACCTGACCATGCCATACCACTGACGTTACTCAGATGTGTTCATCCACCATCTGCTCCCCAACACCAAGGTTGCCATAAAGGCTAGCTAGGTGATGCTCTCCATTCAGAGCTTCCAAAGTAAAATGGGCAAGGATACTCAGCACTGTCCACAAGAGTGGTAACACACCTCCCTCTGCCTAAGTGAGAGTTCAGCAAGGGAAGATCGCACCCGTGTCTCCTTCTGCCTCTTCTGCCCTATCTTCTTTTCCATATAATCCCTTAATACCAGAAGAGGTGGGCTTCCAACTTTCATTCCTCTTGGTCTCTTCCTCTCCTGCCCTGGGCTTCACAGCCCAGCTGGCAAAGTCAGGTGGCAATCGTCTTTTTATATACCAAGTCCTAATATATTGGAAGATAGAAAAATTCCTTCTGGTCTCACTGCTAAACCTTGATGGCTGAGGGAGTGTGAAAAGTGGTGATATGATTCTCCACAGGGAAACAAAATCTGGACATATTTAAATATATTACACTTGTAATGCAAATTTGTAGTTTGTAGCCCAGTGAAGCTGTCAGCAAGAGATGTAATTTGAGAGTCATCAGCATGTGGACGGGGTAAAGTCAGGAATGAAGGAGACATCTATGTCATGATAAAGAAGAGCTGAGAGTCCAGCACTGAGTGCTGGGGTAACTCAATAGGGAGAGGCTGAAAAGGAGGGAAAGAGCCAGCAAAGGATACAGAGAGATGGTGTATGACATAGGGAGAAAGTCAGGAGCATGTGGTGTCACTGGGGCCATGAGAGGAGCCAGTTTCCAGGGGAAGGGAGCACTCAGCAGCATCAAGTGTTCCCAGGAGGTCCAGACTGTGAAAGGATCCTAACCCACGCTCTGATCCTGACCCTGACCCTGCCACAAACCTGCAACTCTTTCTTAGAAGGATAATGAAGACAACTTGAAATTAATAATAATAATTTTTAAAAATACCTTATCTAAAAGGGCCAGTGGCAACAAAACTTCATAAAATCGTGTCACCATTTTTAATTAAGATGATGCTCTATTCAGAGAATGCCGTGCTCTTTCAGCCAAACTGAAACCTCATCGGGATGATTGAGTTAATGAACAGTGGTGATTGGAGATCCCCCACTATTACTGAGAACTTTTAGAGGTACTCCGCAGGATCCTTTAGCCTGCTTCTTATGAAGCATCATGAGAAGCAGAGCAATGCTTCTTTCTTTGTTTTGCTTATCTTTTTCTGAAATCAACTTGGAAAACACATTTGTCTCTCATTCTTTCAGACACCAAAGTACATGGTTTTGTGGGTGGGGCCTCTGCTGGGTGCTATGCTTGGTGTCCCAGGTGCTCTGGAGACAGCAGAAGTATAATCAGAGGTAGAGTCTCCTTTTCCACAAAAAGGAGCTTTGAAATAAAGCCTTGGGGTACGCATGATACCCATGTCCTGCATCCTGCCCACCATTGTTCTGAATTTCTGGTGCCCACCATCCCTATCCTGACCTTCACTTTCAGTTGTGACTGTGACCATAGTAGGAATTTTATTCATTTTCTCTGTTCCACTTTATCTATTTAATCAAACTGGATTATCTAGACTATGGAAATAATAATCCATGAATAGTGTTTTGAGTGCAGAGTTTGAACTGAACTATTTACTTTAATGGTCAGCCTCTGAGGCAGAATGATAATGCAAAGAGAATGAGTTGAATCCTGACTCTGTCTCTCACTAGCTGTATGACCGTGGAGGTCTAAGTAACATGGCAGGTGTGTGAATAGGTGGTGAGAAGCCTGGCCTCTAACTTGGGCTGGGTTTTTAGAACCTGTCACTAGCCGTGGAGGGGGAGCAGAGCTTGCCATGACTGTGGGGTGAAAGACTGAGTCAGAAACTAAAAAGAGAGTCACTTTGAATAATTCCATCCAAGGGAGCAGGATAGAGAAGTAGAAATGGAGACTGAAGCCAATAGTTTGCATTTAGGGCCAACTCGATAGTTAACCCATCTGAGGGGGGTGCACAGGAAGTGGGTCCCGCTACAATCCTAAAGTGCGGCTACACAGAGCCCTGTCTCCTCTGAGATGGAGACCAGAAGGCGGCTCTGTGATGGCTGATGTCCAACTTCCAAGTCGAGAAGGAGACCTGGCTCTTGAGATAAGGTGGAATTCCACTCAAGTAGCTCTCCACACTGCTGACTGCACTGTCCCTGTCCTGAACAAACTACTCAATCTCTCAGCTGCTGGAGAAAAACATACATCTAAATGTGTCTTCTCTTTTTGTTAAGGACAGACAGAAACTGCACTGGCTTACACAGGTTCTATTAGGACCCATCTCAGTTCAGATTATCTTTCTGAACAACTGTTCTTATGTATCAGCAGAGCAAAAAATTACCAGATATATAAAAATACTCAGCACTTTAAACAGAACATTCAGAGTGAATAACCCTGAGTAAAAAAAAAAACAAAAGAACTTCTTCTCCCTCCTGTTTCCTCTGTATTTATTTATTTTTTTATAATTCTTATTCTTACATTGCATTGATAAAATGAGAGCAGGCTATTATGGCAAGGAAGCATAACAATTCTTGAAGATAAAAATTATAACTGCAAAACTGAAAAGAAAAGTGGAATCCCAGTAGCAGTAAGCACGGCCAGCTTCCATCTTGCTTTCTAATGCCATTCTCCAGTAAAAGGAATCAGCATTCTTTGGAGAAATGGCTGATTCCAGGGCTGGCACAGAAAGTAGACAATACAAACCTGGAACATCTTGAGGTGCCAGAAAGTAATGTGCTCACAAAACAGAAACAGAAAAGCCACAATAACAGGGTCAAAAGGGACACAGGAGACAAATGAAACAGCTCCCAATGGTCAAAGCTGCAACAATATGAGCAACAAAATAAATAAAGCAATAATGGATTGCAACCCAAAATGTAAAATAAATACCCGTGAGTCCATACTGATATAAATAAATGAATAAATAAACAGGAAGACAAAAGTGCCACACAGAATAATCCCAAATAATTTATGTAGATACTCAGCCCACAAGGAAGTGAAACCTAACTCCCCACTCCTTATGTGTGGGCTGTGTATGGTGACTTTCTTCCAAAGACTACAGTATGGAAAGAGGGTAAAAGAGAAATCTACTGTGGAGAAATCTGACACTGTCTCCGCCAGATGATCAAGGCCAACATCAACAGGGATAAGTCATGTTGATGTATGTATTCTTGATATGATGTGATGGAAATAAAACTTTATTTCTGTGGTCTTCCTCCCTAACTTCAGTTTAATCATGAGAAAAACATTAAGCAAATCCCAACGGAAGGACATTCTACAAAATACCTAACCAGTACTCCTCAAAACTGTCAAGGTCATCAAAAATAAAGTCAGTCTTGAGAAACTGTCACAGCTTCAAGGAGCCTAAGGATACAAAAATGACTAAATGTAATGAGGTGTTCTGGATGGGATGCTGGACATTAAGGACGTAAGTAAAAACAAAGGAAATCTGAATTAAGGTATGGACTTTAGTTAGAAATAATGTGTCAATATTGTTTCGCTAATTGTAACAAATATGTGGTATTTATGTAACAAATGTAAGGGGTTAACAATAGGGGAAACTAGATGTGGGGTATATGAGAACTTTCTGTACTACATTCACCATTGTCTTGTAAATCTTAATCTGCTCTAATAGAAAAACTTTATTAAAGATCAAAAAAGAAGACAGAAAGACACTGGTAAAGTGTGGGAGAGAGTAGGCTGCTTTTGGGTTCTGGCAGTGGGTGTCAGATTTTGGAGAAAGAGGAGCTGGATGGCTGTATCCAGGGTAGAAAAACTTCAGAGGAAGTGAAAGTTTCAGTGGAATTTTTAAGTAATTTAATCTTAGTGGAAAATGTAAGGCCATTTTATGTGTCTTTGTGATTTGTATGTATCACCTTTCTTCCTCATTTTTATAAGAAAATGGTGCAAAGTGGGCTTCATGAGCTTGTTACTTACTTTGTGGAATGTATATTAAAATTTAAAAATATTAAAATATTCATTGATGGAAAAAAAAAACACCCTCAATAGAGGCTTTTAAGCAACAGATTGGGTTCTGCAGATAAATGAATTGGCAATTAAAAGACCCAATCCAGAAGTTCCCTCAAAAATCAGAAGTAAGAACAATGGTAAGAAATTAAAGGGAAAAACAAAGGCATGAGAAATACGCTTAGGAGATTTCAATCTGTGTACAATAGGAATTATAGAAGGAGAAAAAAGAGAACTGGAGATCAATGAACTAAAAGAAAGATTTTTACTGGAGAAAGACTACGATCTTAAGATCAAATGGGCTATGTGCTGGTCAGGAAAAAAAAGCATAATAGCCATAACTAGACAAATTCTGGTAAAATTTCTGAGTTTCAAGGATGAAGATCATGCAGACAGAAAGGGAAAGGTTTCCAAAAAGGTTTCCTACAGAGGAAAAAACAACAGGAACTTCATCAAAGATGGAATTAAAAATTGAAATTACAGACTATTAAGAAATTAATGCAAATACGCAAATACCAAAATCTATGCAATGCTGCCCAGGCTGTGTTCCAAAGAAGATGGCTCTTAATCTGCTAACAGCTGTGTAATCCTGGGAAAGTTACTTAACTTTTTAAAGCTTCAATCCCTCATCTTTAAATAATAATATCAGTTATTTCCATGGTGCTAATTATGTGCCAGACACTGTTCTGGGGGCTTTAAGTACTAATTTATCCCCCACAGCAGCCCTATCATGTAGAGGACATGATTAATCCATTTTATAGCTGAGGAAATAAGCACAGAGAAGTCACTTGCACAAGGTCAGAGTTAGAAGTAGCAGGAGCCATCTAGCATGAGTCTGCACTCATCACCACCAAGCTATAAAGACTTCTTATGAAGCCTCTTGCAGTGTTATGAGGATTCAGTGGGATAATGCAAATAAAACAGGTAGCACTCTGCTTCCCATACAGTGTACTCAGTAACTGAAGCTACTGTTTAAAAAATGAAGCAAACATACAACTCAAGGAGCTACAAATAAATCCAAATCCAGTAAGAAGGAATGCAAGTACATAAAATGCTAATTTGGAAAGCTAAGAAAAATCATGCACAGAGTTGATAAATAAAAGCCTAACCTGAATATCTGAAAATAATCAAATATACAAATTTCTTACGAGTTTTTTCAAAGAGAAAACGTGGGTAAAATGCACAATTTCACCACTTTGTTAGCATAAATCTGGAGTCCTTTTCTAGGAAAATGCACATAAAAAATTAAGAAGCAAGAAAACCTAAAAGAGCAGCACTAAAAAGAGAAAAACCAGAAAATTCCAAAAAGTTAATGCCCAAAGGCCATCAGATCCAGGTTTTGCGGACAGGTTTATCAGAACTTAATTCATTCAGCAATTTATTTTTTTTAAGAAACTTTATTTTCCATCAAGCTTATTTCCATTTTCTGCTTAGGAGTCTGGAAAAACAGGGGTGCCTGGGTGGCTCAGTTGGGTTGTGCGTAGAACTCTTGGTTTCTGTTCAGGACCTGGTCTCCGGGTTGTGAAATCGAGCCCTGCGCACCGAGCCTGCTTAGGATTCTCTCTCTCCCTCTCTCTCTGCCCCTCCCCCCACACTCGCACGCATGCGTGCCTGTCCGTGTGTGCTCGCTCTCTCTCGTTCTCTCTCTCAAATAAATAAATAAAATCTTTAAAAAAAAAAAGAGGGGCACCTGGGTGGCTCAGTCGTTAAGCGTCTGCCTTCGGCTCAGGTCATGATCCCAGGGTCTTGGGATCGAGCCCCGCATCGGGCTCCTTGCTCCGCGGGAAGCCTGCTTCTCCCTCTCCCATTCCCCCTGCTTGTGTTCCCTCTCTCGCTGTCTCTCTCTGTCAAATAAATAAATAAAATCTTTAAAAAAATTTTAAAAAATTAAAAAAATTAAAAAAAAAGAGTCTGGAAAAACAGCTTAAGACCACTGGGTGGTTGTTCCTACCCATTAGCTGCGGTCCAGTCCTCAGTGGCGATGGAGGGCTGCAGTCTTCTGCGGGGATGGGCTCAATAAGCACGAAGGCACCCACTCCCTTCAGACAGGCCTCACGTCAGGGTGAGTAGCCGTAAGTTAGGTAGCTGGAGCAGTCCATGCACCGTGAAGTTGCGCCCAGATCAACCCCTTTCAGCAGCCCCCTACTCTTCCTTCTCAAGGAGCTCCCAGAACTAGAGGTTAGGCACGGCCTCTCGCCAGCGCGCATGGGAAACGGTGCTGCACATGCGCAGAACTGCCCGGGCCCGCATTTCCCCCCCCCCCCCCAGACCGCTGAGGGAGCGCTCCTGTTGCCGCAGGGGACGGCAGTGTCCCCAAAGCACAGAGGAGAGTCTGCATTACACAGAGCGATGGTAGGCAGGTTAACTAAGAGGCCTCCATGAGGGGCTGGTGGTCAACCCTGGGGTAAGACCAGAAGTCACGGCTCCTGGGTCTGGGGAGGGAAGGTTCCCGGAGCGAAGGGGCCAGCGGCAGGGGCGGCTCGAGCGGCAGCAGCAAACTTCAGGACAGCCCGCCAGTCGGTGTTCCTGGAGGGTACAGGACACCCACGTCAGTCAGGTGTTCAATGGCACGAGCTGCGAGCAGAAACTTCTCCTAGGTTCTCTTCAAATTTATGACATAGATGCCATCGCTGTTCCTTTTGCAAATGCCCTGTTCCATTTGGAAGTCAAGGTTGGTGCCACCTAAGTGGGTTCCTGCTGCAAGGAATTTGAGGACATCTTCCTCCTTCCTCTGCAGGACATCAAGCGCTTTGGACATTGTGAAAGTTTCCCTTTAAGTTATGACGGGTACCCAGAACAATGCCCTATGGACCCCTTTCTGGGTCCCACAGAAAGGCCAGGAAATATTCCAGTTGCTGTTCTAATTGCTGTGTCCTGGGCGCTGTTTTGTCACTGGGTTTGTGGAGATGAGCAAGAAAAATCCCTTGCTCTCCACAGAGGAATAAGGGAACAAAAAAATATTCTCATGCTATTTATACTCTTCCAAAGTACAGAAAAAGATGGAAAGCTTCCTACTTCACATTAGAAGGATAGGGTAACACTGACCAAAACCCTGACCACACACACACACACAAAAGGGGAAATTAAGAATGAACTCACTTACAAATGTAGATGATGTAGGTAATGTGTTAGCCATTTCCCCTTCTGAAAGAGAATTTGGCCTTACCATTAATCTTTTTTAGCTTTGTTCCCCTGAAAACCAAATGAAGGTAAAACATCAAGTAGGCCTGATTGGCAAAATGTATCTAGACTGGGAGGAGTCTAAATGAACTATAAATTCCTCATGGGGACACCACAGCCTTGGGCTCCCAAGTGCAGGGGCCTTAGAAGCTACACCTACAGAGTTTTTCCAAGAGATATTGGCAACCATGGGCACAAGGCTTTTAAGCCAGGATCATGCCCATCCCCTCCAAACGCAAGTTTGCTTCCCACCTGAGCCATCTCATCTAGACGGCTAAATGGATAGCTCCTGGATGACTGTAAGGATCTTTCCCAGTGAGAGGAACAGCTAATGCTGTCATCTTGGCAAACTATGCTCCATCTACTCTTCAGCGATACATACAAAGTGTAACCTATGATGGTCTTATGAGTCTGAATGCCTAGTTGAGCCTATGTTTTGTTGAGTGTTTGAGTCTAAGAAGACCTCCCAGTGGGCATTGAAGATAAAAATCCAAAAGAAAAGAATAGCAAATTGAATGCAGCATTTTTTTTTAAAGGGTGATATAGTATGACCAAATAGAACTTATTGCAGGAATGTAAGGATGGTTCAACATTTGGTAATCTATTAAAATAGTTTATCACATGAATTACTGAAAAGATAAAAATCATGATCCTGATGGGAACTGAAAAGATACTTGATAAAATTCAGCTATCATTTCTAATAATTTAGTCAACTAGAAATTCAAAACTATTCCCTAATATGAAATCAATAGCAAGCATGATATTTAAATGGAAAACATTGAAAGCATCCCAGTAAAATGAAGAAAATGGCAGCAATGCTTGCTACTATAAAAAAAAAAAAAAAAAAAAGGAAAGAAACAAAGAACAAAAGAAAGAAAAAAAACAAGATATAGTATTCTAAAGGAATTGATTATAGCATCAGGGATCAGCAAACTTGGGCTGGCTCCCTGGTTTTTTTCATTTGTTTGTTTTGTTTTTTGCCTATTTTTCTTTTAAATAAAGTTTTATTGGACAAAGCCATACTCATTGATTTACATTATGTCTATAGCTACTTTCCTGCTACAACCAAAGAGTTCAGTAGTTACAAACAGACACCATATGGTCTACAAAGTTCAAAATATTTACTATTGGATATTTAAGAAAAAGTTTAAAGAGGATCATTATTTTCAAATGAAAACATCCACTTAAGAAAAAACCAAAGAGAATCAGCTGAAAATCATTAGAACTAATAAGAGGATTCAGTAGCTGGTGGGTATAAGATAAAGATATAATATTAATAAATCTATTGTGTTAGATTGCATCATTTGGCCCTAATTCATCAGTCCTCCCCATAGCCAAGTTCTTTGCCATTTAACTGTTCAGTGTGCCCTCACCCTGGCAAGGTGACCTGCTTTGCTCACTGATCAGTTCTATGGCTTGCTTTGATATTGGGATGTTGGCAGAAGTGATGCCAACAGAGGCTTGAGATGAAACTGAGCACTGGCCTTATTCCTCTTATACTTCCTCCACTACCATGAGCATAATGTTTCTGGATTATCTCACTGGTCTTGTGTATGTGGGAGCTGATATGCTCCAACCAATACAGCTGATATCTAGAATCTACCTTCAGGCCTAAAACCATACTTTCATATACTGATTGCATTGAGTGGACTTGAAATATAGTCTATATTGTTGGGTCAGCAGAAATAGAGATCGATATATGGCATAGCAGACAAGAGCACAGACTCTGGGATCAGATAAATCCAGTTCAAGTTGCTAGCTGTGTGATTAAGGCAACCCTCTTAGCCTCTCTGAGCTTCAACATCTGTAAAGTGGGGCTAATAAAGACTGTGCAGAAGGCCGAGGGACATAATATATATAAAGTGTTTAATATATTATCTTGCATGTAGTAAGGGTTCAGCAAATTCTAGTGCCTTCCCCAATGTGACCCAAAACAGGAGTTCTCATCCTTTCTTAATTAGATGTACACCAATAAATTGTCCACTGTAAGGGGTGGGAGTGGGTCCCTCAGTCTCTAAGAAACATAGGGGCAGGTTTCAGCTAATAATGGGCTGTATCAGTGGGGGGAAAAAAAAGTGCATTTACAAGGATGGCCTGGATTATTATTCATTGACGGTGAGGAGAAGCAGAAGCCGAAAAGAGAGGAATGGAGCCCAGATCTTGGAGCTCTGGAAATTGCTTAGAAGCTAAACTTGGAGCAGTGTACCCCGGGTCCATGAGAACCAGAATGTGTGTCAGAGGAATGCGAGGGGAGAGGTCCAGAGCACCACCTAGAAATCACCCTCCCTGGGGGAGAATCCCCTGCAGGGATAACAGTATCCAGTGGGGCTTGCCCCTCACAGTTGGTTGGGAAATAATGACTTAGAAATAACTATTTGATTAAGAAATTAGTGCTTGAGGATTCTCATAACTAGTTATCTCTTGGCTGTTTAAAGGAAAAGGCCAAATGGGTTTTACTGAGAAATTTTGTGTCTTTTTTGTGTGTGTCATTTCATGCTGTGGCTTCCTAGAACAAATAACCATGTTGTTTTATTCCTAGAGCAATAATCCATGACACATGGGGGTTTAATCACAAAATAAAAATGTCAAACTTTATCTTTGAAACAAAATAAATGGTTGAGTATTGTCTTTTCTCATGTATTGTAAAATATGTTATCTACACTAAATCTTGGTAAGCATCCCACTCTCCAATCTTCTTGATATTTAAAACAGGTGAGTAATTTCTCAGCTTGGTGTATTTCCTCTGTAGGAGATCATTTGCTTACTTACATCCTGGTATCACAATAAATCCTAAAAGCTAAACCTCAAAAGCTGTAGACTTTGCTAGATAAACATCTGCTATTGTAATGGTGTTTTAAACTGCAGAGCTGCCATTTAAATATTCTTAATTCTTTTCATTTTTATAACTGAGTGCCTGGGAAGATAGAATTGTAAAGAACAGTCACCTCTCTCTCCCTGTTTCTTCATCTACAGAGTCAGAGTTCCCACACCTGACATGCATTCCTCATGTAGTGACTATGAGAACTGGAAGGGAGAAGAAATTAAAAAGCTCTCCAAAGTTCTGAAGGGACTGCCTGCAGGAGGGTGTATTTTGTTGATTGCTTCCTCACTCTTCAAATGCTTTCCTTGCTCAGGTTTTATGAATGTTATATCTGTTCTTTGTTACTGATATACTGGGAACATGTCTTGGTCATTTCATAAATAATATACATTAAATGCATTTTTACAAAATTAAAGTTATTCGTCATTCATTCACTTAACCAGCAATTCCTGAGCACTTAGTATAGACCATGCCCTGGGAATACAATAATGAACCAGAGTCCAACCTCATATCCTTCTCATAGAACTCAATCCCACTTCGAGGAATAGACACAAGACAGGATCATGCAGATTGCAATGACTGTTGTGGTTATGGAGGGCATCATGGAGGAAGTGGCATTTGAGTAGAAGCCTGAAGGATGAGAACAAGCCATACATGGAAGAGCTGAAGAAGAATATTCCAGGCAGAGCTTAGTAAGAACAAAGGCCTGGAGGCTGGAAATAGAAAGCAACCAATGTGACTATCAGGTGGGAGCTAAGAGGAAGAGCAGAATATGAGCAGAGTCTGGACCAGACCAGATCACATTTCCAAGTGGAAATGTGGTTCCCTCTTGAGGAAGCATCCCAAATTGAATACTTCTATCCTTCTATGAGGTGGGGCTGAGTAATCCTTCCCATGTGGGTGAGTGTTGGTGGTACATGGATGCTTGGAAAGGCTAGGTAACCTGCCCAAGGAGCACCCATGTCCACTGACGACATTTCCCTGCAACAGTACTCGGGGGTAGATACGAGGGTGGGTGACCCAAGGCCAGTTGGTCAGGCCAGGATTTGGCCCAGAGAGAAAGGAATGTCAGTTCACCTACTTTTCTCCTGACTTCAATATGTGGGCCTCTTCCCCTAAACCAGGACCTACCTGAGATACCGTTGATGGTAGGTACCTGGCTCCACCAAGAGAAGACCTTTGGCTCATGGGGCCAGGAAGCTCACTCTACAGCCCGCTGCAGAAGATGATGGGCCTCCAACATTTCAGAGAACCTGGCAGCCGATGATTCCAGAGCTTCCCCTGCCCTCCCCTCTGTACAGAGCTCTGAGCTGAATAACCGGAAGGGCAATGGGAAAAGAGGCCCTGAGGCCACCAACTCCTAGCTCAACATTTCCCAGGAGGGGAAGATCATAGATGACGTCTACTGAAAATGTGGAATGTGCCATGCGAAGTACACCAGGGGCAGGTCCTCTGTCTGTAAAAGACCAGACAGTAAGTATGTTACGCTGTTCTTTGTTAATTATTTTTCAATCAACCCTTCAAAACAATTCTTGGTTTGTAGGCCTTACACTGCATCTGGCCAAGTGGGTTATGGTTGGTTGACGTCTACACCAAACTACATTGTCCCATCAAACATCAAACTTAAGCACTGAGGAAACATTTCTTTCACTCCTCACAAGACTCTTCTGAGGTAGGCCTTACATGACAACTGCAATCCCATCCTCCTCCCCATCCTCCACATCCACATCTTTGTTTTACAGTCAGGAAACAGAAGGATGAGAGGCCAAGCAACTTGCCCACGTCCATGTGGCCAGCAAGTGACAGAAGTAAGATTGGAACCCAGGCAGTCTGATCGCAGGGTCGCAGGTGTTGACCACTACGCTCTCCTACCCCCGCTGGTAACTGAACGAGCCCACTTTTCCTCCACAGAGCCTCCATCTCTACAGTGAGAGGGGCAGTGCAGTGTTTTCCTCCGTGGGGGAGGCACGCCTGAAGCAGTGGGAAATGACTGCCACGCCTCAAGTGCACGGCGTTAAATAATACTGATCTACACAATGGGAAGGTGATTGCCTTTTCAAGTCTCTTTTAGGTCTTCTAATCATGTGAGGAAAAAAAGGTTCAATCTCATGCTGGCACATCTTTGACATTTCTCTAGCTCGTGCCGATTTCTGTTTTTAGAAGAGATTTCCATTTTTACTGAGCTTCAAGCCGCAGGGGCTTCCGTAGGCAATGATACCTAGCTAGAATTTAGTAGCTCTATTGTAGTTCCATTGTTACCTTCTACTGTTGCTCTCATGATCTTATTTTTCTTGTTTTTTTAAGGACCATTTCTTTCTGTAAAGTGTTTGTGTTGCAATTGCTACAATTCTCTTGTCCATTCCTGCACAGTTATGAGATGGCCTCAGAAGCTCTTGCCGTCACATCCACACTCAAATTGCAATAAGGGGGTAAAGGGCAGGTCTCAGCTACTTTTGCCTCCTGTTAACCAGAAAAGCTAATGAATTCTAGGGACATCGCATTGATCAGAACACGTCACCTGCCCCCCGCAGCACCGCGGCAGAGACACTGAAAAAGTGGGTGTTCGGCTGGGTCCGTTGCCACCCCGAGCTAGTGAGGGTTCTATCAGCAAGAAAAGGGCATCGCTACCAGACTCTGTAATAAAAGTGTTTGCCATAGGCTGGCGGGCCTCTGTAACTTCTCTTTACTGCCTGCAGGGGACAGGCATGGAGCTGCAGGAGGGTTTGGGGAAGTTAGCAAAAAGCCAATTTCCCTTGTTTGCTACCAAGAGACCTCCCTTGCCCATCGTCCGTCACCCCTCCTAAGGAATGGCATGAACGGGAACAGCAGTAATACCACACACTCTGACAGCGCTGGTCAGAAAATCGTACAAGTTTGTCCCACTCGCTAGTATGGCTCAAAGGGCTAAGCCAAAGGGTCCCCACTTTTTCAGTCTCCAGTGTGTGGAAGATACATTTTCTTAAGCCCACACACCTCCAAATACATGCCCCAGAAACTAGATGGGAAACCTTATAAAATCATAGCTTTTGTGTACCTTTCTTACTATTTCAAAAACTGCTTTTCACATTAATGTTTTGATTCAACAAGCATTTAGTGATAGCCCACTGTTCCTCAGGGGCCTGCTCAGAGGCTGAGGATATAAGGGTGAACCGGACACATAGGGGGCATATATCCCGGTGGGAGAGAAAGATAAAAAACACACAGAGAAGCAGGAGAGCAGGATTATGAGCTGAACCTGGGAGCCAGACTTCTGGGCTTCAGTATGAAATTTGTTGCTACCTGGCTGTGTGGCTTTGGGAAAACTACTTGCGTCTCTGTGCCTCAGCTTCCCCATCTATAAAATAATGGGGGCAATCATAGTATTTATCTCATAGGGCGACAGTGAGACAACTTTCTGGCTCAAAGTGATAAAAACAGCCACATCAAAGGGCCAGGAAGCTAAGATACAATGTTTTAAAAGATAGAAAATGGGCTCAGGTCATGATCTCGAGGTAGTGAGATTGACCCCGTGTCAGGCCCTGCACTCAGCAGGGAGTTTACTGGAGATTCTCTCTCCCTCTGTGCCTCCCCTAACTCTCTCTCTCTCAAATAAATAAATAAATCTTAAAAAAAATAAAAGATAAAAAATGGGGATGACAAATTAGTATCTACCTCATTTGGTGGCTTCATGTAGTACATGGCTTAATTCCCATCAAGTGCTTAAAATGGTGCTTAGTAGGTAGTAAGTGCTCAATAAATGTTAGCTGTTATCCTATTTCAAGCACCTAGTGTTGACTGGATGCTGTGCAGTCCTACATAATTTCCCGAAAGACACTAAGGAATCCTCGAGGCCAATTCTAATAGCCACTGTTGCTACATTCTTGCTGGTACAGTTGAAGAGTTCCTCTTTCAGACACCCGTTTAAAGGAATACTCGCACAAAGATGCATTTGTATGAGGTGGAGGATCTGGCCCCAGATATGAAGAACACTGTTAAGATTTGAGAATAAAGTATAGTAAGATTAAGGTTGCAATGACTTCACCAGCATGACCTTGCAAAACCCTGACAGAGCAGCTCACAGGCATGATTTCTCATTCTCCCACCCCCTCCTGGCCCTTCAATAGAATACCCATGACTGGCTAGTATATCAGCATTTCCAATAAAGTAAAAAGGGGAAAATACAGACCTGGGCCGTCATGGAAAATATTCTAACTCTCACAACTAGAGTATCTGCCTTAAAAAAAAAAATTATGGTTTTAAGATCTTTAACTTTTCCTTCAGCATCTCTGTACCCAACTTTTTGAAAAGCATCTTTTCTGGGGAATGACATTTCCTAGCACAATGTCACATAGTCTTTGCCAAGTGACTCAGTTCGATGTATACATATTTTTTCTTTCAATGTCAAGTGACCCAATCTTACATAGAAAAGGTGGGCACCTGGTATCAGTTTGATGTCAGGGTTTTCCCAGGTTTGCAAGGGAGCTTTAAATACGACTCTATTTCAAGGCATCAGCAAGCCAACTTGCACCTCCGTGTCAAGATGCTCCTGCCCTCAGTGGTGCTTGCCTCTGCCCTGCTCCTCTGCCCCGTGATGAGCCAGAGGTATTTGACCCTTATGGGGATCAAGGATGTCACATACCTCATTGACAAACTGCAGGTAAGCTGCAGAGGGGGGTGCCAGTAGGGAAGGTGACATAACGTAAGAATGAAAAACTCACCACCCATTATGGGTTCTTGCTTTTCTACTTACTTTAGGAACATCCAGCTTCAAAATGCACCTGCAGCAGCGCCAGTGTGAGTCAATGCTCTTTTAAGACCTTTCCAAACTTATTTCCACGTTTGCATCCGGCATCTTCACTCTGGAATTTTTCTTTTGCAGGTGACCAATTGTTTGTGTCTGCCCATCCCTTCTGTAAGTATAGTGAAACAGTATAATCTTGACGTTGTGTTCTTTAAAAGTTTTCAAGTAAAAATGAATTGCTCTATTTGATACTTTAAGTAAGAAAATGTTACTCGATTGTAATTGTTACTGCTCAGTGTTTCCTTTTAAAAGCAGGCTCCTGAAATTCTATACCATATACATCACTTTGTATTTAGTCAGCTTTATGCCCTCTCAGAGGTTTGAACACTATTCAATACTTTCAAACGAATCTTGTATGTCTTTTTAGATTAGTGGCCAGGTGCACAATTAAATCACGCCGGAGCTGAGAATATCAGAATATAGCTTATATCATATTGCTTACTGATTTATTTCCTAAAACTCTAGGGTTGCAAAACAAGTAAGTAAAAGTAACTCTTTTTCTTTCCTCTTGCATAAACTCTCCAGGTGCTATACCTTCTCTCTCCTTCCCTCCCTTCCTATCTGTCTTTTTGGCTGATTTAGGTTGTACAGTTTGAATGGGGGGATTTTAGGATGTCTAAGGCAGAGGGAAAGTGGAAAGGGCTTCCAGAGGGTCATTCATTCCCCACATAGGCAAAGAGGAAGTGTGGCAGGAACTTTCTGGTTTAGGTGAGGAGGGAGGTGCCTCCTGCATTATTCTCCCCCCAAGCAAAGCCTGGGAGAATCTGAACTGCTCACCCTAGCTGGGGTCAGATATCACATCCCATCAGGGTACATCCCTTAGATGAGACGAGTGTGGGGTGCCTTCTGAGGACAAACCATGCATCTAAAGCCCAGGCCAGCCCCTCAGTTTACATTCCATGATTTTAGCTACTGCTGAAACACCAGCTCTATTCAATTGACACATCCCATCAGACTGGTGTGATCTCTCTACTTTGGAACTTACTGTCACAAGACATAGAACGGAGGAACATCAGGTGCAAAGGAGACTAGAACTAGTTGTTTTCCACCATCCATAGGCTTTGTGTCCTTGGATGGAGCATCTGGAAATCTCCAAGGAGTGTCACTGAGGAAAAATGGTCTTGCCTTGAAATGCTAAAGATCATCTCCTAGACTGGGAAGGGACCTGTCTAAATATAATACCAGTTTAGGTTACATTGGTTAAATTAAAATAGTGTCTGAAAGCATTCTCTTTGCGATTCTTCTCAAAGTGGTCCTCAGAAGGTTTCTTTTAATAAATTCTTTTTATTTACCAGGACAACTGTACCACAGCATGCTTCCAGGAAGGTCTGTCCCAGATGACCAACTCCATAGTGGAAACAAGATACCCCGTGATTTTCAATCGAGTAAAAAAAACAGTCCAAGTCCTAAAGAACAACAAGGGCCAGGTGAATTTGTTTTTATCTGTGATACACTCTACTTAGTTATTTTCATGTGACAATTCTATCGAAATGAAAAAGGATGGTAAAGTTGGAACTGGTAGTTCAAGGTCAATAAGAGACCTCTAAGAAATTTATTCAGAATGACAAAATTAAAGTGAGATCTGCCCCGGATAGCTCATTATTCCCTCCAGTTTTAAAAAATACTCACACCCATGTTGCCATTTTCTTCTTTCCACCCTATTGAATAAGGAAAGCAGCTGTCCTGATTGTAAAAAGAAGCTGAAATCTAGAGGATCAGAGCTGTGCCTCAAATGATGCTAAATTATACGAGGGCACCTTCTCTTCTTCAGCATATGCCCTGGTCCCTGGAGGGAAAGGAGGGCGTGAACCCTTTGGGAATTAGCATCCCCCCAGGTGTCCCCAGAAGGCTGAGAGCCCTTCCCTCAGCTACTTAACTGAGCTACTTACAGTCAACAGCGTGTAGTTCTAAATGCTTAATATTTATTGCTTCATTACAATAACAACTGTTTCAGTGATCATTTATCACCCTCACTTTATGGAAGGAGGGAACATGCTCAGTGAGGTTCACCAAACTCCCTAAGTGGCAGAATTGAGATTGGAAGTCTGGTCTATCTGACCCCAAAGTCCCACTCTTAGCCATATTCAAAGACCTCAAAAGGATAATGAAATGTTAGGACTCGAAGAATCCCAAGAAAAGTTTTCCTCTAATGAGGAGAATTAGGACCACTTGATAGGTGTCCGTGTGTGTGTGTGTGTGTGTGTGTCCGTGTGTGTGTCTGTGTGTCGTACCCCTGAAATGGCAATACAAAGCCGCTTACGCTGTCTACACAACATGCTAGCCCTGGACCTTCCTGTGCATTCGCTGTTTCAAGCCCCTGCTGCCTGCACACCCCGCCCCACCGCACCCCTACCCCACCTAGGGCCGCAAGCAGGGTGGTTCCTGGTTCACACTGTTTTCGTCACTCTGTCTTTGCTAACTTTTCTCCCCACAGTTTTTTTCCTGTGAACAGCCATGTGACCAAACTACAAAAGGCAACACGCTGACGTTTCTGAAGAGTCTCCAGGAAACTTTCCAGAAACAAGGGGTGATGGGCAAAGTATGAAGATGAAATATTATTTATGCTATTTATTGAATGAGAAAGCCTCCTGTTTAAGTTGGGGCCATTAAAAAATCAAGTAGAGCCATGCTAAATCAAAATCAGTTATAATTACCTTGTTTAAAATTGTATGTCTTTATTTTGGAATAAATATATATGAAGGAAAAGAATACAATCTGGTCTCTGGGTGCTTATTCGCTCCTTGCTGCTCAGAAAAAAGAAAGCTACAAACACTGTTAAGGGACTGAATAGATCACGGACTCCTGTAATAACAAGATTCCTGATCCTGAACAGACTGGGAGTCCCACTGGCTGTGCCTGGGGACACAGAGGGCACAGTTAGGAAGGGTGTGTGGGGACAGTCTGAGGGCTGCTCTTAAGGAGGCTCAGGGCACCCTACTTGTGGGTGCTGGGGGAGGGATACTCAGGGCACCATCAAGGAGTGCAGGGAACTGAGAAACCACGTATGCACCTGAAACGGGAGAAGGCAGTGTGGTAAGCCCAGGAGGTGGGAGCCTCCCCAGGAATGTGGGCACCTACACACAGAAGACAGCAAAGTACTTGAAGTTAAGCCGGGGGAAGACCCACAGGGGGGACCCTCTGAGTTAGAGCCACCTTGGGATCAATAGTCACCTATTCACCCGCAAAGACCTTCCGCTAGTACCTACCCCATGTCAGGCAGAGTGCCCGGCTGGGGCGCAGAGCCTAGTGGGGACTCTCCCGCAGGGATCCTTGGACTAGGTTGTTGGCCTGGCATACTGTGGCTGTCTCTGATGGCACATTTTATATTCAGCTTGACCAGGCCACAGGGGGCCCAGATATTTAACTAAACATTGCTTCTGGGTGTGTCTGTGAGGGTGTTTCTGGACGAATTAGCATCTGAATGGGTAGACTGCGAAGCTCTGCCCAGTGTGTGTGGGCCTCCTGCAAATCCACTGAGGGCCCGAAAAGGCAAAGGAAGAATTGGCTCTCTGACAGCGTGAGCTGGGACATTCTTCTACACTTGGACTGGGACTTACACCATCAGCTCCCTGGCTCTCTGGACTCGTATTATTACCACACCAGCTGCTTTCCTGGGCCTGGAGCTTGCAGACAGCAGAGCATGGGACTTCTCAGCCTCCTTAATCGCCTGAGCCAATTCCTTATTATCTGTGTATCTATCGCTCCAGCCCATGGGTTCGATTTCTCTGGAGAACCCGAAGTAATAAACTATCCATCTGACTTTAATACTCAACCTGCCACTTCCCCCAGGACCCCAGATCCTGTCTTCTGTTCCACAGTACTTACTACCTTCTAAGATGCTCTGGCATTTCTGACTTTACCACGTCTATTGCTTACTACTGTCTTTCTCTCCCTGCCCAGATGCCAGCCTGCTGAGGGCAGAGAACTTCCTTAGCTCACCGGTGTAGCCCAGATGCCCGTCCTGAGTCTGTACCCCTCCTGTACCGGAGCAGAAACTCCATAAATACGACGACGGAATGAAAGACCCTCGAGAGGCAGAAGCAGAGTATGAAGCTCAGGAATGTGCTCACCTGGAGAAGAGAGGGCAACACCTACAGGCGCTCAGAGAGGCGAGGGCCCTTCACAGAGCTCCAGGCTGGCCCCAGGCGGGGGTTCAAACGGCCTGGCCGCGTGGGAGGGGGCCGCCCGCCAGCAACTTCCTGCCGGGCCCGTCTGGCTCTGTGGGATTGGCAGGGTGGAGGCAGGGTCAAGGCGAGGGTCTTGGGGTTGGGCTGGTCTGACAATCATAATCACCCTCCCCCACGACCTAAAGGCTTAGAGGCTTGGGAAGAGCTTACAGGAATCTACTGTGGGGAGCATTTTTCCAGGTGCCATCAAAATTAGGATTGCTTCCCCTCCCTACTGAGCTGGACCAGCCTTGGGTACTTTTGATCATAATAATAAAGTTCAGAGCATCAAGAATTCCTCAAGGAGCTTTGCTCAGCTTTTCTTTTTATCAGTTATGATGTCAAGCAGTATCAGAACTGACCTGAACTTTATTTCATTTTTTTGAAAAAGATTTATTTATTTATTTTAGAGAGAGAGAGTGGGGGCGGGGGGGGGGAACGGTGAGGGGTAAGGACAGAGGGAAAAGGAGAGAGACTCTCAAGCAGACTCTTAAGGACCAAGAGTCAGATGCTTAACCACCTGCACCACGCAGGTGCCCCAGAAGTGACCTGTCCTTTAAACAGCTCTTGGCCAAAAGTAAGATTCTCTGATAGTCTAAGTAGCCCTGATCCCCGGAGTTGTGCAGACCCTTTAGGGATGGGGTGAGCACAAGCTCGGTGCTGCACGGCAGCCAAGCCCCTCCTGCCTGGCGGAGATGGAGAAGGAGTTTTAGCGAGGAGTGCCTCGGCCAGGGGAGCCCGGGTTAACTTCTGGGGTGCAGAAATTGTGGGTCCATGGGGGACATCCGATCATAATTGTTTTAATCTTAGTTTTCACAGAAAGAAACAAGTTTCTCAGTGATTTATTTACAGTGATGCAAATATGAAAGGGCAAAGTCAGATTTTCTCAGTCAAGAGGCTTTCAGAAGGGGACCCATGGTTTAGCCTCTGTCCTCTCTCAGTGCCAAAGGCTGTAAGCATTTTGTAGTGGACGCAGACCTTAAGACAAATAGATAGTCGTCACAGCCTGTTGACCCACCTGCTTCCCAGGAGAAGCGAGAAGCATCATGTGGCAGTGGTGGGTGGGCAGGCCGGGGGCATAAGTTCTGCCAAGGAGGATTTCTGAGCATCTCCCGTAAGAGTGGGTACCAGACTCCATGTTCCACTATTACTGTTTATAGTAGTATATCCCAGCATCTCCCACATGATTTATTCCCCGACACTGGAAGTTCTGAGCACTAAGTGTCCCCCGCGCCCTCCCTCTTTCTGCACAGGGCTCCCCAAGCTGGGTCTTGCTCCTGTGAGGCACCCTGAGCACAGAATCCAGGGGTGGCTGTCTTGCCTGGCTCCCTAGCTGGTCTGGGGGTCCCAGTGCACAGGGCACTGAGGAAAAAGGTCTATCTGGCTAATACATACATTATTATCTATTCATATTAACCATGTAATTACTAAGCACTTACTCTGTATGCCCTAAGCATGTATTATCTCATTTAATCCCCTAATAAGCACAGGAGGTAGGGATTATTATTTCCGTTTTATAAGTAAGGAAATCGAGGCTCTGAATGTTAAAGACCTTCCCAAGGCCCTATACCTAGTGAGACCTAGAGCACGACCCCTGCCCCAATGTCTCATCCCAGCCCTATTGCTCTCTCCACTCTGTTCTTATTTTGTATATTATCAGGTGTGTTTCCTCTGACTACAGTCTGAGGGTAAAACAGATTCGTAATAATATGGGTCCATACTCCCTGATTCCAAAACCCGAGGACCAGATAGTTTTCAGAATTGAAACTGGCCTTCTAGAAAGGGAACACATAGCTCAGATGCCTTAAGTTACGTAAACCCCAGAGCAGGGCCTGGGGCAGGATTCTGTAATGAAATACATTAATATTCTGCAAAAAAAAAAAAACCCACATGAGCAGTCACAAAAAGTAGTCAGGTTTTGCAGCCAAATGAGTCTCAAGAAATCTTGGGCTTTCAAGACTGTTTGGATTTCAGAATTGTGATAATTCCCTACTCCTGGCCCCACTGACAGAAGGTGGGGGGCACTCCCTCCCAAGGGCTTATCGGGGGCCGGGCTGGGCATCTCCAGAAGGGACAGAGGCTTCTGTAGCCCCCTGGATGGCCGCCACAGGGCCTCCAGGGTCTTGGCCACAGGGCCTTCTCTCGTCTCCTCCACTTGGGTTTTCTGAATGGCGCCCCCCACACACGTTTCCCAGTGCAGTTTACAGCCTGCAACAATGGGAGCTGCCACCTCAGCAGGACTCCCCCCGCGCGGGGATCAGAGCAAGGACAGATGCTGGTGGCTGGTGATGATTTCTGAACACAGCCTGGGGGTACAACCAGCTGCCCGAGAAGATGGGCTGGGAGATGAGCTGCAATCCACTGTCACAGATGAGTCACCGCTGTGGCCTGGTGGTTTCCCTCAGCTGTTCTGCAAAAGTCACACAACCCACAGGATACACCCCTGCAGGCCAGCTCAGCGTAGAGTTCTCAGGGTCTGTGATGAGGTGCGCAGTAATTACTCTCCTGCCTCGGTCAGGAGAGTTGAGATTTATCTAAAAAGCACCTCGGAGAAAGGAGAAGAAGGAACATGTATTGAGTGTTTACTGTGTACCAAGCACTCTACTAAGCATGTTTTATAGAATATCTAGTTGGATCTTTACAAGAACCTCATGAGGTAGAAATATAATTCTTGTATATAATTATTCCTGGTGCGCAGATGGGGAAACTGAGGCCCAGAGGGGTTAGTATAACTTGGCCAGGGCACACGACTCACAGGAAGTGAAGCCAAGGTTCGGACTCAGGTAATTGGCTCTAGAGCCACATCTTACATCTAACCAACAGGGGGGTGGAAGCTCTCAACACAGCCATCTGCCTTGTCCAGGTTACCCAGCCCCAGTCCAGGGTACACTGATGCTGACCAAAGCCAAGCCCACAGGTTAGTGGCTGTGACCAGTCCCCATCTGTCTGTCTGTCTGTCTATTTGCCCATCCATCCAATTTGAAGCAGGAAGATATGGTGAAGGCTCAAGCCTACCATTCCTTTCCGAGCCTGCTCCCCTCACCTAGTGTAGACCAAGACCTCTCTTCTGCTGCAAAGGGAGCCCTCAGAAGAAATGTAAAGACCACCCACCCACTTCAAGTGTACAGTTCAGTGGTTTTTAGTGTCATTATAGGGCTGTGTGACCATCACTGTGGTCTAAATTCCAGAACACTTTCTTCACCCCCAAAAGAAACCCTGTACTCATGAGCGGTCATTCCCTATTCTCACTTCCCCCAGGCTTATCAACCAATAATCTACTTTCTTCTCTATAAATTTGCCTCTTCTGGATTTTTCCTATAAATGGAATCATACATTATGTCTTTTTCTGTAACTGGCTTCTTTTACTTAGTATGATGCTTTCATTCATGTTGTAGCATGTATCAACACCTCATTCCTTTATTGCTAAATAATATTCTGTTGTGTGGATATACTGCTTTTTATTTATCCACCTATCAGTTGATAGACATTTGGGTTGATTCTACTTTTTGGCCATTATGAATAATGCTGCCATGAACATTCACGTACAGGGTTTTATGAGAACATATATTTTCATTTCTCTTGGGTATACACCTAGGAGTAGAATTGCTGGGTCATATGGTAATTTTTGTTGTTGTTAGAGAGGAAGAGAGAGAGGGAGGGGAGTGGAGAGGGGCAGAGGGAGAGAGAGGATCTTAAGCAGGCTCCATGTCCAGTGCAGAGCCCAATGTGGGGCTCGATCTCAAGACCCTGAGGTCATGCCCTAAGCTGAAATCAAGAGATGCTTAACTGACTGAGCCACCCAGGTGCCGCTAGGTCATATGCTAACTCTTTTTAACTTTTTGAGGAACTGCCAAACTGTTTTCCAAAGTGGCTGCACCATTTTACATTTCCGCCAGCAGTGTATGACGGTTCCAATTTCTCCACATTCTTGTCAGTAATTGATATTTTCTGTCTTTTCAATTATAGCCATCCTAGCGGTTATGTGGTGGTATCTCATTGTAGCTTTAATTTGTATTTCCCTAATAACTAGTGATGCATCTTTTCTTGTGCTCATTGGCCATTTGTATATCTTCTTTGGAGAAATGTCTATTCAAATACTTTGCCTATTTTTTTATTGGGTCACTTATCTTTTTATTGTTAAACTGTAAGAGTCCTTTATATATCCTGGATAGAAGTCCCTTATCTGAGGGCGCCTGGGTGGCTCAGTTGGTTAAGCAACTGCCTTCGGCTCAGGTCATGATCCTGGAGTCCCTGGATCGAGTCCCGCATCAGGCTCCCTGCTCGGCGGGGAGTCTGCTTCTCCCTCTGACCCTCCCCCTCTCATGTGCTCTCTCTCATTCTCTCTCTCTCAAATAAATAAATAAAATCTTTAAAAAAAAAAAAAAAGTCCCTTATCTGATTTACGATCTGCAAATATTTTCTCCCATTTTGTGGGTTTTCATTTTATTTTATCGATGGGATCATTTGCAGCACAAAAGTTTTTAACTGTGGTCCAAATGGTCTATATTTCATTTTGTCTCTTGCGCTTTTTTTTTGTCACTTGCGCTATTGGTATTCTAAGAAACCTCTGCCAAATGCCAGTTCATAAAGATTTATTCCTATATTTCCTTCTGTGAGTTTTATAGCTTTACCTCTTACCTCTAGGTCTATGACCCATCTTGAGTTAATTTTCATATATCGTGTGCAGTAAGGTCCCAACTTCATTCTTTCGGTATTATTTCTGGACTCTCACTTATATCCCATTGATCTACGTATCTCTCCTAATGCCAGAACTACATTGTCTTGATTACTGTAGCCCTGTAGTAGGGAAGTGTGGGTCTTCCAATTTTATTTTTCTTTATCAAGATTTCAGCTATTCCGGATCCTTTGCATTTCCATATGAATTTTAGGATTAGCTTGTCAATTTCTGCACCCCTCTCCCCAAAGAAAAAGCCAACTGGGATTTTGAGAGGGGTTGGATTAAATCTATAGATCAATTTGGAGAGTCTTGCCACCTTAACAATATTTAGTCTTCTGACCCATGACATAGAATACTTTTCCATCTATTTAGATCTTTAAAAGTTTCTCTCAACGAGGCTTTGTAGTTTTCAGTGTACAAGTCTTGTACTTCTTCTGTTAAAATATGCCTAGATATTTCATTTTTCAAATGGTATTGTAAATGGAATTGTTTTCTTAATTTCATTTTTGGAATGTTCATTGCTAGGGTATAGAAATATAATTGATTTCTGTTGTTGATCTTGTATCCTGAAATCTTGCTGAATGTGTTTATCGGTTCTAATATTTTTTCAATGGGGTCCTTAGGATTTTCTATGGACAAGATCATACCATCTGCACATGAGGTGGTTTAGTTCTTCTTTCCAACCTGGATGTCTTTTATTTCATTTTATTGCCTAGTGGCCCTGGCTAGAACCTCCATGCGATGTGGAATGGAAGTGAGAGCAGCCTTCCTTGTCTTGTTCACGATCTTCGTGGGAAAGTATCTAGCCTTTCACCCCTGAGTGTGATGGTGGCTGTGGACTTTTCATAGATGCCCTGTATCAGGTTGAGAAAATTCCCTTCTCTTCTGTTTGTTGAATGCTTTTATCACCCACGAGTATCAGACGGACGTCGGAGAGGAGAGGATGACAGCAGACACTGGTGAGGACTCTGCCCGTAGGGGAGCCGTGGGACGGTCCTGGCAGGACTCCGGGCAGGGGTGAGGACCTGAGAATGGAGGGCTTCTGGATTGCTTGTCCTGGGAGACAGCAGTCTGACACGATAACACCTCCTGCCATTAGCACATGGTGTGGCATAGGGAGTCCCAAAGATGCGCTTGATGGAGGCCCCTGAGTAGTTCTGATGGAGAAGCCAAGGCTTTCCCAGAGGACAGAGCGGGGCCCGGGGCTGGGCAGATATGGCTGTGCATGGACCGCGTGGCCACGACCAGACAGGAATAAAGATGCTTCCACAGGAGTCCCCACGGAGGGAAGGCTGTGCCCCAGGACGAGACGGGAAGGATGCCAGCATAGGATGGAGCACCTCCCAAGAGCCAGGAGCCTCTCCCTGTACCCCAAGCCCCCCAAAGTCATCCCCAGGAGAGGGAGGAGAAGGAGAAAATCCTGAACTGCCTGACTTGAAGTTTCTGGAGTTTTACCACGAAGCGGCAAAATTACTTTTTACTGCCATCAGACGGAATGGAGGCCTGAAAAAAACTAAACTTAAAGAAAAAATTTAAAAGGCTTTATTTCTTTGTTGTACCCCTGAGGGTGTGGTGGACTCATTCAGCAGACACCAGTGAAGCATGTGGTGATGCCAGGTGCTGGGCTCAACACACAGGTAGGATGCAGGGGTGTGTCCAGGATGTATGGGTGTGGACCCACAGGCCTAGCTGGTCCGTGCTGCTGGGACGCAGGGGGCACAGGAACTGGGGATGGGTCCTACGCCCGGCAGGGGTGACTGGTCTCAGAGCATGCTGGCCCCTCCCCACTCTTAGCCATGGGAGAGAAGCAGCGATTCTCTGGATGGTTCTTCTAGCTCCCAGGTACTCATGGGCTGGACTTCTCTGCTGGATCAAATGTTTACTGGAAAGCCTTTCTTTGATGTCAGCCTGGCAGCAAGGGGCACTGGAAGTCAGCATCCTGAAGGGCTTGCATCCGTGATTCATCAGACATCCCAGGCATCAGAAGAACCACATCAGTATCCGTATCCACCCTACCCCGAGCGTGTTCACTGCATGTCCATTTGGAGGTCCACAGGCCTAGGGCCCAGGCACCTGTAGTTCTTGGGGTTTCACCTGTAAAGACAAGGTCCAAGGAACACCACAGCAGCCACCCTGTGTTGCAAACAACCCAGACTCACAGAGAGGAAAGGAGGTCAAAACAAGAAACCAGAAAAATCACATAAGTGATCCCCTCCCCTGCCTTCTCAAACTCCTGCTTTTTTACTTTATAGTTTACAAAACCATGTTTGCATTTGATTCTTACTAAAGCCCTAATAGGTAAATAATGGAGACCCATTGTTAAATACCCCATTTTACAGATGAGAAAACTGAGGCCCAGAGTGGGCCAAAGTTTGCCAAGCTCACGAAGGTAGCTGAGGATAGCCTGGACTGGAACGCAAGGCGGAATTCTCTCTCGTCTGAGGTTCGTTCCACCACAGAGAAGTATAAGGACAACAATAAGGTAGATGGTGAGATCCTGAAAACAGGAAGAGAAGTGTCATGGGGCTCAGATACTCTCACCACGGAGGACCCTGGTCACGAGCTACCAGCTCACATCTCTGGATGGTTCCGTTGACCTCTGCTGCCACCAAGTGGTGATTCTGCAGTTCATGAGCTGAGGGAGGCCTCTAGTGACTGATTTTTTTTTTTTTTTTTTTGTACTGCAGCAGGAGGGAACAGAGAAATCAAGGAAAACAGTCTCAAAGGGGAAAGGAAAAGAATCTAAGGATATTTTCCCCACTGGGATTTAAGCTAAGAATGGCAATTAATCTATGCCAGTTCTGCTGGCTGCTGGTGGCTGCCCAGGGCCCTCCGCTGGGGATTCTCAAGTGGCATTCAGCGCGTCAGGAAAAGGCTCTATGACTGATTAGGGACGCCTGTCGTTGGCACAGAAGGGAGAGTGGCATCATGGACACATGCCACAGCACAGCCAAAGAGCAGTGGCCTTCCCATGTGGTTCTAGTGAGAGAGAAAATTCAGAATAATGAAACCATTCTGGAAACCAGACTGTCGACAAAATATTTTATTGGGTTTTGTTCTCCATGTGACCACAAGGCCCAGAGAAGGCCCATCCCAGCACACTCAGTGCCACCGCCTCCCAAGTGCCTCATCAGCCCTTGCCACTGCTCAGATGCGGAGGCCCTTACCAGGCTTCCTCTCCTTCCGCCGCGCCCGCTCTGCCCACCTGTCGCAGCTGGGCAAAGAGAAGCCTGACTGCCATCCTTGCTTTCCTCCTCACCTGCGGGGAGGGGTTCTGTGGGCCGGCGCCACCCACAGAGATCTAGACCGAGAGGAGGGTGCAGATCTCTGCAGAGATCGCTGTAGAGATCTAAAGAATGAGGGTGGTCAGTGTCCCCTGGAAGCCAGGCAGAAACATCTGATTCAGAAATGACCCAAAGAGGTTTTCAATGTTTTTATTTGGAAACATGGAGACAACGGCACTCCTCTACGAACTCCCAGCGAGCCCACAGCAGGCGTGGGGGGCAAGGTCGATGTTACCCAGCTTTGCACCAGGAGCCAGTACGGGTCAGAATTAGCTGGTGCCAGTCGGTGGTCCACCGCTCCCTCCGCAGGCAGCTGCTGAGTGGCCCCAGCCAGGAGGTAAGGAACAGAGTCCTCAGATCGGGGAAAGAAGGGATTCTGCGGTCAGCGCCGATGGCCGAGTGCCCACCCGGCCCAGAGCACGGGTGGAGGGGAGGCCCTCTTTCTCTTCCGTAAATCCACTCCCATGGCTTCTCTGGATGGCTGCCTTCTGCGGTAGCCAAATGAGGCTGTGGGCAGGCGACACCAGCTCTGGCCAGGTGACGCTGGCTCTGGGGGAAAAGGATGAAAAAAATAAGGCTTTCATCTAACCGGGGTTATCAGTCAGCAAGATCTAAGGGGCAAACAACCCATTGAGAAAATCGTTTCTGTGAAGCAACCGTTGACAGAGGATCACCAGGAGAACAGATGTGAAGCGCGAAGAGGTTGTCTGGGTTTATTCCTAAATGTTCAAAAAAAGGTATTCCAGGAAGAATGTATCTGCTTTCCTTGAAATTGGATTTCTCAGGAATTGAAAGTGGATCAGTGAGGTTTGGAGCAAGAAGGTCACAGCAGGAGGCAGGCCAGCATTACTCCGGGAAGCTTCTGGGACAGCGGATCCTGGTCCGTGGGTAGAGATGGCCCAGCTGGAATCAGGGGCTTCCAACAAGTCGAACAGCTGACACCTGACAAGGCCGGGACCCCAATTCTACCAACAAGGGTCATCTTTCTCATGCTGAGTCTGGTACCTCCCTGTGAACAGATAAAACTAACCACATCCCAAACTACCGCCTCATGTGGCATTCACTGGGTTTCACACAGCCCTTGGGTCACTCATATGTGTGATCCTGGGGGAGAAATAACTGAGAGGATGAATGAAAAGTCAGCGTTCTTCCTCCACGGAGCTGGTGGGGGTGAGGGAGGACTCTGCCCCTGCTTGCTGGAAGGAGGCTGGAGGAGCCGGGGGTTGGACTCTGCTCGCTGCAGACACCGGGAACAATCCCGTGCCTTCCCACCACCTACGCCCAGGGACGAGAGAGAGTCACCCTCCCACCCCCTCGCGGGGACCGCGGGGCTCTGTGGCTCTCTGACATACATCATGTCTCACCCCGCGCCCAGTCTGGACTCCCAAGGGAGGCACAGGTGTCCACGTCTTCAGAGACTGGGTGCTCCTGCTGCCTAGAGCATGACCTGCCCATGAACTCAGAGCTACTTGGTAAATCCAAATCCAGGACTTGATAAAGGGCCTCAGAAGTTGTAACTCCTTGCATGAGACTTGTGCAGGATGAGGCTCCAGAAAAGTCATCGGGGACCCTCCTCTTCCACCAGAGAGCCACAGCCTCCAGGCCCACGCCTGCAGAGCCAAGGCCAGCACCCATCTGTGCCTCATGGCCCGTGACAGGACTTTCAGAAAGAGGAGCTTCCGACTGGGGTGCTCACTGCTCTGAATGGCCCAATCCAGGACCATCAGAATTTGGCTTGCTAGAAACTTCTTCCTTCCTCCCGAAGTAGCCAATCAGCAGGCTGGTGACAAGTGCCTGGTGCGACATCTCAGGCAAGCATCCAGCCACTCCGGGTGCCGCCAGGTCTTGCTTGGCCCTCCAGCCACCTTGCTGCTGAGTATTTAATCACATAGACAGATGCTCCTGAACTCTTAAATGGGAAGAATGAGTAATAAGATACTGCATAAAACAGGTATTATATCCTGTTCTCTCTGTTTATGTTCGGTTTTTTTCCCCCACAGTAAAGAGGCACTGATTTTATTACAGGATTTTCTGGAAAGCCACTTTCATCTGGTCACAGGGGGGAGTGGTTGGTATCTGAGCACAGCTTTGAGAACCAGACCATTCCTCTGCCTTGCCCCGGACAAAACCCAAGGACAGTCGTGCTTCACTCAAGATGTTTAAGTATGCAAAATGTGTTACTCCTGTTTCCCTTTTGTAAGAGAGGGCCAAGAGCCAGGCGAGCCGTGAAGGTGGGTGCTTTAGTGAAGAGCTGCAGCATTTGACGTAAAAGCCAGCGTTCCAGGGCTTGCCCTGGGCTCAGTCTTGTCGGCCTGATCCATCACGCCCTTCCTGGGGTCTAGGGTCTGGCCCCATCCACACATGCCAGCAGGCCCCTGCTGCCCCAGGGGAGGCAGCAGGGTGGTTTGCTAGACCTTTCTGACGAAGACCATCCTTCTTGAGAGAATTTGAGGTCACCAAGACTGAAGCGAAATGGTTTCTTTTTACCTAGAAAATTCAGTGACTCATCCCCCTTGATCTTCTCAGCTCTGCAGGTTACCAGTGTGGAGCCAGAGAAGGAGAAACAGTGGGGGAAAGAAGAGAAGGAGCTGAGAGGATACTGGAAGTTGATCGTCCATCTTCTCAACAATGTTTCTGAGTGGCCATCTCCGTGTGAGGCACCAGTGATAAAGAAGTGAAGAAACAGTCGTAGCTCTCCCGGGACCTTCACGCCGGCTGGGGAGTGAGGAAAGTCACCAGGCAGTTATGACGCAAAGGGGATGTGGTAGGGGCTGAGCAGGGGCCGTGGGGGAGAGCCTCCAGCAGGCACAGCTCATCTTGGCTGAGGCAGAAGGGCAGGCTTCCTGGAGGAAGAGACTTCTAGACTAAAGCCTGGATGACAAAGAGGAGTTGGTGAAGCCAAGGACAAGCGGGGGGAGGAGGGGGGGCAGTTAAAAGATGGTGTCAGGCAGGGACAGCATGTGCGAAGATCCAGAGGCAAGAGCAAGAATGTTATTTTCAGGATGCTGGTGATGTTGGGGTTGATGACTAAAGCTTTACCTAAAGGGCAATGGGGAATCACTGAGGGCATTTAACTAAGGGAGTCACTTGCTCAGATTGCTTTTCTTAGAACGCTGGGGCCGCAGTGATCTTTTGCAATGAGAGAGGGAGAGAGAAAGGGTATGGGAGGCAGGGAACGAGGGCAAAGGCTGTCCCTTCAGGGCTTTGAGAGCCCATTGATGGCCCTAAGACTCATGCTCTGAGTCCACTAGGGAGGTGGGGAGATGGTGCCCTGTAACAGAGGGTGGGCAGTGTGCTTTAAGTCCTCATTTCTGGGCCTCAGCCACTGAATTTGTAGAGTAAAGTGAAATACACTTCTCTCCAAGGGCTGTTGAAGCTGCTGGATGGGAAAACAGATCGGTGAGCTCACTATCTACACGCATATTCTGTGCCGATCTCAGTTACTGAGTACCCGGCTCACCACCAGTCACAGGTGGGCATTTCAGAAGGGCCTTCTGATGACAAGAAGGGTGGCCGCTGTAGCCCCAGAAGTGACACAGATTAGATAGGAAATGAATGACAGGGACGTTTCAGAAAGTCACGACGTGTCCATGGCAAAGAAGAGGGTGTCAAGCCCCAGGGAGGTGCAGCGGGCTGGGAAGGAAGCACACTGACCTGACGCTCAGGGGCTGGTCACGGTGTGGTCCCTGCGGAGCGCCTGCAGCGAGAGCTCATACCCAAGGAACATGGCGGCGCTCATGGGGAAGCCGCGTACAGTGTTCACCATGATGCCTCTGAAAAACACCTGTGGCAGGAGGCAGCGTTATCAGAGGACTGACCCAGACCCTTTGCAGTGCCACCACTGAGGCGCAGAGGACGGACTGGGGATGTTGGCCACTTGTCCCAGGCTGGACTCTATAGAGCTCAAAGGACCCTTGCGAGCCTAAACCACCCCGATGGCCCAGTCATGCCCCTGCCTCGACCCACATCCCCTGGGACTGGGCTTTTCCTCCCAGGCCTGGTGCACATGCACTAAATACTGGGGGCAAACTGTTGACCATGAACACCCACATACACTTGCTTAATTGCTGCTCTTTCTCATGTACGTACCCACACGTACATGCACGCACATGCACACGCACGCACGCACAAGATTCTCTGGAACCTGGACATCCGAGCTCTCCACTGCACTCACTCTGCAATGGTGGACAGAGCAACCAGCTGCTTCATAGGATGTCCCCCAAGGGGCAGAGCGGGGAAGAACTCAGGCCATACTTTTAGGCATGAAGTGAAGACACAGCTTTGGCATTTGATAGCTGTGTTACTTGGGCAAGTGGCAAAGTCTCTGAAACTCAACTTCCCAACTGCAAAATGGGGTAACGATACTATTGAGCTGATATGACTGCTGAAGGAAACGAGATGATGCTTTCAAAGCTCTTACACCGGGCCTGCCATGCAGCCAGCGTTCATGAACTGCTGACGGTCCCATCACCCTCATTGTTAGCAGAAGCCATCCTTACGCCGAGTGACACTCAACCTTCGGTCATTAGTATGAGTGCCGAGGGGACTGGCCTATATCAATGAGCTGCTTAACTCAGCCATTCATACGAGAACCCTGTATTTGTCTTCCATCCCTCCCATCACTAGGGCATATGACAAGATGCTTCACTTCCTCTCTGAGTCGTCCTGCCTAGTGCTGGGTAGAAGCTGGTCAGTGTAATGTGGTTCCAGCCCTTGCCCAGTTTAAAACCTCCTTGGAGGAGATAAGCCCCATGTGGGAATAATTACAATACAATCTAGAATGTGATGAGAACAGATCAGGGCTTTGGGGGAGCGGGGACCTGTCCTTACATGTCTTCCCTGGGAAGAGACAACACATCTAAAGGAAACCCTACCCAAGCATAAACGACCCAACAACTGCCAGGAATTCGACGTACACCTGTTAGCTGACTCCTGTAGGTTTACTAAGTGTAATAAATAGAACTGGTAGTGTAATTTTGAGGAAGTAGAAATCCAGCCCTTTTACATTTCCCCAGTTTCCTTGTTTGTGAGGCACTGTGGTGTCAGGGCAGGAAGAGGCCACTGTCGTCGGCCAGGATGTCACGGGGTCTTCAGGAGGGGCACCTGCACCTTAGCACTCCATGGCAGCCTGCAAGACACAGCCTGGTTGTGGTGGGGGGAGAATGGCCTCTGTGGGTTTGGGGGAAGCCCTACCCCTTACAGGGAAGGGAGCTGATGGACAAGGACCCCAGAGGGGAGCAAGAGGTTCAGCCAAACGCTGGAGTGACTCAGGCAAGGGGCAAGCAGGACATTTGTAACATCTAATGTCTAACCTTTCTGGAATTCCCCAGGCTCACCCAGAGTGACTGAATAACAGCAAGGAACTGGCCCAAGCTCCAAAAGGAAAATTCCACACTGGGTGCCCATAAACACTCCCCTGTGGGCCTGGGCTTGGCTCTGCTCTATGAGGTCACGCCAGGCAGGGCCCAGCTTGGAGTGTGGGCCGCCTCTCCCACAGTGCTGGGCCCTGCGGGAACCATGGAACACTCCAGACATACAGACATGACCTCCCTCCAGCAGCCCTGGCCTGATCTGCTGTGAGGTCCAAAGATGGCAAAGTGCAGACCTGCTGGCCCTTACCCTGAGCTTTTGGAACACAAAACCACCAGACCTAGTCTCTCCTCATGAAGCCTCGATGGCTCCCCACTGCCCAGGGAAGTCTACACCCTTCCCTGGCCTGCCAAGACACTTTTGCTCGGGCCCTGCACTTTCTCTGGGCAGCCTCTTACACCTGACATTCTGGGCATGTTAACAACCTGTCGTTCCTCCAGGGAGACAGCTCTCTTCCACCACTGGGTCTCTTCTATTCCATTGGCTGGAATGTTCCCCGGCCTGGCTGCACTCTCCAGCAGTCTTCCCAGGGCCACCCCAAGCTGGACTGTGACCCGCTGTCTTCTGTGCACTCAGGATCTCTGCCATCACAGCACTTCTCACACTGTCTCTACCCTCCCATCATTTGTCTGTACCCCCATTAATAATCTCAGGGCAGTGAGAGCAGGGCTGTGTGTGGTTTACCTTGGAACCCCCAGCATCTACACCTCTGAATCCCCAACATTTACACCTCAGAACCCCCAGCATCTAATGCTTTTCTTGGCCCAGGGGGCCCTTTGTAAGTCTTACTAAATGAATCAGTGGATGGATGAATGGATGGATGGAATGAACAAATTCCTTGTTGTGAAAAGGGAACAGTCTCTGAGCTGAAAGAGTCCTGCTGGTGTTAGTGGTAGTGGGGGATTCCGGGAGTGGAGGGATGGCTCCAGTCCCCAGATGGCAGAACCAAAGGGCAACCAACTCTGCTGCCTCTCCACCTCTCCTTACAGTCATTCAATCTCAAGCCACTGTCACAAACCCCCTCCCAACAGCCACCTCCATGCAGCTGAAGGATACCAAGTCCCTCCTCTGGCCTCCTCATCTCAGACAGTAACCCTCCCAGTGTGCGCAATCGCCCAAGTGGCCCATGACGAATGTCACAGCAGGCAGAGAACGGACTCACAGCAGGGAGAGAATGGACTTCTTTTTGGATTCGGGGATGCCCCCAAAGTCCTAGACTTCTAATTCCCTTTATCAAAAAGGCTGCTTTCCCAGTAATCATTAAGCGGGTTACAAGGAACTGCCAAACTTGGGTACCAGCACCATTATTCTACTCTTTCCCAAGTCTTCATTCCCACTGAGTTCTCCGTCCATAGTGCAGCGGGGACAGGTGGGCTTACCCTGCCTCAATGAGCCACAGTACAAACTGTTTGGGAATGATGCTCCACAGAGCCGGCCGCACAGTCAGCTGGGACGGGAGCCATCCACTGGGCCCCCGGAAAACCCATTCCTCCTGCCGCTGGGAAGGGCTGTGAGACAAGCCAGTTGTTCAGGGCTATGTGGGATGTTTTCTTCATGCTACCGTTTATGTTTACATGCAAACACATATACAAACATACAGCACAGTCCGTGAATATTTTTGGAATACGTTATAAGAAACTCATAACAGTGATTGCCTTTGAGAGAAGACTGAAGACCAAGGAGGGACAATTAGACAGTATATCCTCTTATATCTTTTGAAACTTCCTATGTTCATGTATTATCTATTTTTAAAACCAACTAATAAAAAAATTAAAAATGACTTTCAGTCAGTGAGTGGTTAATCCAAGCTGAATACTGCTGCCGCTATTTAAAACCTGTCTCTGAATATAAACTATGGACCAACGCTACTGAGATTAAAAAATCAATCCTCTGACCTCAGTTGCCTTACAGGACTTTGTTTTTAACAGAGCACAGTAATTTTTGGAGGAAATAATATCAGCAAAATATTTAGCCCCTATAGACTTTATAGAATTAGGACACATTAATATTTTGACATTAATTTGAATAACTTGACACATTAGTATTTTAATTAATAGTAGACAAGAATATCTCAAATAAAACAGCATCTTTTTTGAATCTTTCTTACGTGTCCCTCTGTGCTTGTTGGTTGAATCACAGTGCTTCTGCTAAAACAATAAAAAAGACAAGTGAGGTGAGGATTCTAGAAATGTGACAGAATGGGAAATGCCAGCAATCTGTTTCCTTACCTAGATAAAAACTGCGCTGACGGAATCTGTCTGATGTAACTATTTTGGAATTCTGGGGTTTATTGAATGCTTACAACTTCAAGGAGAAGGTTTGGACAGTAAATCTGGTTAATTTCAATCCATTTTAGCTCTTAGCAAGGTAGCAGCTACCCATCCTCCATCCCCAGACCTGTGGCAGGCAGGTAGGTGCAGAGACGCTCTGGGAGCAACCTGCACACACAGCTTGTGGAAGCCAGAGTTGGCAATGAGGACCCTGTCTTGCAAATATTGGAGATCTGTGTTTTGATCACTGATTGCTGTTTCTGATCACAGAGGTGCAAAGAGGAAGTTAGGCTCTGCTTCTTCCTCTACCCCACTGATGCAAGTCCCTCCTCTGGCCAATGCCCCTTTCCCCCTTCATTTTTCTCTTTTTCTCTTTTTCCCGTCTTGGGAGCTAGATGTTAAAGACTAGGACATTCAAAAGCAACTGCGTGTATGGGGAAAGTTGGAAAGTAACCGTGCATGCGCAGAGAAAGGCTCAGAAAAGACCTGAGAAGACCTTAAGTTTACACTTCAGGCTGATCTTTGGCATAGAGACAGCCTACAACAATCAAAAAAGTGAAGCAATAAACAGTAACAAAAGACACTAGACACTGGGGAAGGAGGGGAGAAATCTGATTTCCAGAGTTACCACATAATTCAATTTAAAAGTCTAATTTTCAATAAAAAATAACAAGGCATGAAAAGAAACAAGAAAGTATGGTCCATTCAAAGAAAAAATAAATCAAGAGAAACTATCCCTGAAAAAGACCTGATAGCAGATCTACCTAACAAAGACATTAGAACTGCCTTAAAGATGCTTGAAGAACTAAAGGAAGATATGGAGAAAGTCAAGAAAATGATACATGAACAAAATGAAAACATGAATATGAAATAGAAAATCCAAAAAGAAACCAAACAAAAATTCTGCCACTGAAAGGTACAATAACTCGAGTGAAATATTCACTACAAGAATTCAAAGGTATATTTGAACAGGCAGAAAGAAAAAAAAAAGAAGAGCAAACTTAAGAATAAGACAATGGAGGGCACCTGGGTGACTCAGTCGTTAAGCGTCTGCCTTCAGCTCAGGTCATGATCCCAGGGTCCTGGGATCGAGTCCCACATCGGGCTCCCTGCTCGGCAGGAAGCCTGCTTCTCCCTCTCCCACTCCCCCTGCTTGTGTTCCTGCTCTCGCTCTCTCTGTCAAATAAATAAATAAAATCTTAAAAAAAAAAAAAAGAATAAGACAATGGAAATTATTGCAGTTGAGAAAAAGAAACAAGCCTAAGGGATCTGTGGGAAACTATCAAGCAAATCAATATATGCATTGTGGGAGTCCCAAAGGAGAAGAGAGATGGGGCAGAGAATATTTGTAGTAATAATGGTCAAAAACTTCCTAAATTCGGTGAAAGACCTGACTATAAACATCAAAGAAGCTTAATGACTCTAAGTAAAATAAACTCAAAAAGACCCACACCAAGACACATTACAATCAAACTTTTGAAAGCAGCAAGATAGAAGGAACACATTACATACAAAGGATCCTCAGTAAGTCTAACAGCAAATTACTTATCAGACACTTTAGAGACCAGAAGTCAATAGGCCAACATATTCAAAGTGTTAAAGAAAAAATTGTCAGTCAAGAATCCCGTATCCAGGAAAACTATCCTTCAAGACTGAGGGAGGAATGAAGACATTCCCAGATAAACAAAAGCTGAGGGAGTTCACTGCCACTTGATCTACCCTGCAAGAAATGTTCAAAGGAGCTCTGGAGGGTGAAATGAAACAGCACTTGAATCTGTATGAAGAAATAAAAATCTCAATAAAGGTTAATACACGAAGAGAGTGACATCAGCATCGTGGAAGTACAAAATGTCCCTATCTTGTCCCCACCTCAACAACAAAAGTTGGGCATCCATCCACCCATACAGGTGCCTCTGTGGGAGTTGTGGGATCCAGCACCACATGCTAAGGGACCCAAAAGTCCTGCCCACCTGTGTATCAGGTACTAGGCAGAGAGCCTATGAACTGGCTCCAGCCCCTCTCAGCTGCAGTCTGGGAGCACTTGGAGAACAAGGACTTGGCCAGTATATACATATGTGTGTATGTGTGTGTGTGTGTGTGTGTGTGAGAGAGAGAGAGAGAGAGAGAGAGAGTTTGTGTGTGAGTTTGGATGCACTGGAGCAGGGAGAGCGGGGGATGAGGCAGCCATGTGAGGAAAGGTCCAGTGTTCAGTAATAAGATTAATACTAGTAAAACTACTAATACTAATACTAAAGCCAATGACAAGCAGCTCTTTGTAAATATACTGTGTGTTATGCATGAAGCTAAGCACTTTGTATATGCCTAATTTAATCCCACTAACAAATATCCCTGTTGTTCCTGGTGAGGATGATTATCCTTGGAGAAATTGAGGCCCAGAGGGGAAACAACTTGCCTGGATTTCCCCCACCCAGCTCATGAGTAGCCAGGCTGGCTTCAACTCAAGTCTGCTGACTTGAAGGGGCAAGCCACGAAAGCTGGGGGCCCACAGGAGGCAGAACATGCATGATGGTTTCTCTGAAGGGCACTAGAGGGTGTCACAGGAGGCAACCCAGACAGGGATGATTTTGTTTATAGCCTTGGATGCCAAACTTGGAATGCTGTTCGTCATCCTAGGACAGTTCAGAGACAGGAAGGGGCTTGGATTTAGATGAGCCCTTTGGGTGCAGGGAGGAGGAGAGAGAAGGTAGACAAGGCCAGGTTGCAGGCTGCCTCATAGCCAAAACCAGAGGTGACAGGGTGTGGACTCAAGTGGGGTGAGGGAACGGAAGACAGACCGGGGGACTGGATGTTGTGAGATGCGATGACTGACGTGGCTCTGGGACCCCCTACTTGGAGGAGGGCGAGGCACTGAGCAGTGAGTGAGGAAGCTGTGCCCCCAGCCTTTCCTGATGAGAAGGTAAGCTTTGGTGACACACAGATGCGGGCCCAGGTCCTAGCTCTGCCATGCACCAGCTGTGTGACCTCAGGTAGGTTACCAGTCCTCTCTGAGCCTGTCTCCTCCACCAGCCTGGGGCATGGACCAGACGAGACAAGGACCAAAGTAGGGCTTGATATGGTAACCTCCAGTACTTCGGTTTCCTGATTCCCCTCTGTAATCTCACATCCCCCAAATGTCTGGCCCACCTTCCAGGGACTGACACCGACCCCACATCACTGCTGTGGGGCTTACTTTAAGACCTTCCTTCTGGTAACTCTGGGAGATACAATCCAGGACGCCTTTGTATTTGTTTAAATAAACCCCGTCAGCTTGGAGTCGACTTTTCACGACATCCATAGGAGTCGCTGTCCCCCAAGAAATTGCTCCTGTAAAGAGAGAGACAAACAGGTGTCAGGGACTGGCTGGTTGGGGTCTGGAGGGGACGTGGCTCCCTGCCCCTCTCTACCACTGACAGGCTTAACAAGCTGCTGGGGGAAGCGGGCAGAGCTCAGGCAGGACCTGTGAAGGCCATCCCTGAACTTCCCTCACCACTCACTGTGGAACTTTGTAGAAGTCTCCTCCTCTAGGCCTTGGGTCTGCCATCTGTAAAATGGGGCAACAGTACCTACCTTCATGGGGTTCCTGTTAGGCCAAATAAATGGATGCACGTGAAGCATTTAGCACAGTGACAGGCCCACAGCCAGGGCTTTGTCAGTGGACACCTTTATTAGCAGCTTTTACTGGAGACACAGGAACAGGCCCCACCAATACTTCACAGTGCCTTTCCGGGGCACCAGGGGCGAGAGCCCAGAATGAAGGCTGGGGCAGAAGGCTTGCAGCTCCCCAGAGACAGAAGGGACTCTGAATACAGAGAAGCTAAGCAAAGACTTGCAGACAGGCTACTCGCCAACGGAGGGCCAACTAAGGCCTGAAAAGAGCAGGAAGGTCTTTACAAATCTTGCCCCTTTTCCGGACATCTGAAATTGAAGCCTTGGGACGATGTAACACTAGGTCATCTTCATTGGAGAAGCTCAGGTGCCCTAGTTTGAGCACTTTGCTGACTTTAAAGGACTCTCAGAAAACAATGCCAGGTTACTGTAGAAACACTAAAATTGGCACATCCTTAGACAGGAAGAGAAAAACAAACTGAGGCCAAAGTCCAAGGCAGCTGGTTTGCAAGGTTTACTGATTGCTGCCCAGAGACTCCCAAATGAGGCCTTAGTCTGTCCTGGACCCTCTGCCCATCCCAGCCTCCAGCCCCCGTGGCCTCCTGCCCATGATCCTCTGGGAACCCTCTGCACCTCCCTTCCCTCTTGCCCCCTGCCGGGATAATGGGGCTGCTTCCCCTGGAGACTGTCCAGGTGCTGCCCTGGCATACTCCCCTGTTCCTCAGCCCACGGGCCAGGGTTTTATACAATGTGGTCCGCCTACCAGGCCACTCAAACCTGCTCTCAGCAGAATCAAGAACGAATGGGGCCTCGTGTGTCTTCTCAGCCAGCAAGTGCTTACTAATCACTTACTAGGATCTGGCACAGGCCAGGCCTCAGATGCATGGGGGCAGACGGCGGACAGTGGTGTTTGGTGGCTAAGACAAGGGCTTCGTTATATGCTTGTGGAGTTTCGAGCCTAGCTAATGATGATGGGGGCGGGGGGGAGGAAGTGGAGGAGGAATGATCATTTTCTTCTCTCCAGAAGATCCTTCCCATCAACATCACACACACCGTGTTATCAGCCTTCTTAAAAAGCAACGCTCTCTTGACTTCCCTACCCCGCTCTAGCTACAGCTGCATACCTCTCTTCCCCATCACAGCCCAGCCAAACCCCAGACATGCCGTGTGTCCTTGGACTGTCCAATTTCTTCCATCCCATTCTCTCCTGATCCCACTTCAGTTGGGTGTTCACACCCTTCTCTTTGCCAAAATGGGTCCTGTCACAGTCCCTGGTGACCTACATATTGCTAAATCCAGGCAGCAGGCATAGCGAGTACAAAGGCCCCGTGGTGGGGAGAAGCCAGGCATGATCAGGGTGCAGCAAGGAGACCTGTGTGGCTGGAGCAGAACAAGCAAAGGGAGGGGAGCAGAAAAGGAGTGCAGAAGGGTAACAGGCAGCTGGTTCATAAAGGGACTGAAATCTACTGTGAGAACACTGATTTTTACCCTACATGAAGTGGGGATGCTGTGCGATTTCTGAGTAGGGAGAGTAGGTAACCAGTCCATGGTCACCGAATGAGTAGATGAGGATTTGAATTGGGATCTTGCTGACTGGCGAGTCCCTGCTATACTGTCTTCATTAGCTGTGTGTCCTTGGGTCGGTCACTTAATCCCTCTGAACCTCGGTTTTCTCATCTGAAAAATGGGGAGACTGACTCCTCCCTTACAGAGTTAATGAAATTCTCACATTAGAAAGGCTTGCTGTGTCAACATTCAAAAAAAGGTGAACCCCAATAACAGATTTCCTCTTCAAAGCTCAGTAATACCTGACACACAAGAAATGGTCAGAATACATCTTCTGACTGAAAGTCCAACAACCCTGAAGAGGGACTTGCCATTCCCACAGGTCCAGAGGGAAGGAGAGGCAAAAAAGAGGGAGACCATTCCCCACACCCAGGCTTTCCTGTGTCTGGCCAGGTCTGGCATATAGTGGGTGCTGAACACAGAACTGCTGGATGAGTGACTGGATGAATCGTGCCCTTGCCTGGGCTGAGAAGGGCATGATAGGCTCCCCAGGCATCCCACTACAGGCGTCAGCCCAGGGACAGGGGTCAGTATGGCTGTCCTTACCTGCCAGGCCGCCGGCCAGCCACACGGCCCAGGGGCTGGGGCCTGCGCAGGCCTGGGGTGTGATCCAGTCGTTCAGGAACACATAGGGGATGAAGTAGAGACAGTAGCCCGGGACATCCCTCAGCAGCATGGCGCCAACACCCCGGTACATCCCTGCCAGGCCCTCAGTCCGCACGATGGTTGCGATGCAATGCACAGGTCCCTGGTAGACTGGCTGCACCCCAAGAGCCACTGCCCTGGGTTTCAAACCAAGGTTGCCTGCAAAGACAGGGAGGAGAAATGGCAAGTGACACAGGGGACAAAAGACAGGCCAATCTCCAGCACTGGAGCCAGCCCGGCCCATTGACAACTTCCACTCACATGGCCTGCTGGTTTTTACCAGAACTGCTGACCTTAGCAGCTCAAACCAAGATTCTCGAGTCCCAAGAGGAAGGCCAACACATGCAGCCAGCTGTGCAGCCAGGCTGGAGACAATGTCTGCCGGGAGAAAGCACCAGGTGCCTGATGGTTTCTGGTCAACCAGCACTATGTCTTTGTGAGCAGCGCCGACTGCTGATGTCCAAGATCAAAGATGAGCAAGCTGTACTCAACTCTTTCCTGAAGCAGAGGTTGCAAATTCAATGTACTCCGTGTGCGTGTGTATGTGTGGGTACTTGTGCACAGTGTGGTAAAAAAGCCTATGAGGTTTGGACCTGGACTGCTCTGGTTCCAAATCTAGAATCCTCTACTTAAAAACTCTTCGACCTTGGTAGGCCACCTTTTTCGGCCTTTGGTCCCTTAACTTGGGCACCTGGGTGGCTCAGTTGGTTAAGCGACTGCCTTCGGCTCGGGTCATGATCCTGGAGTCCTGGGATCGAGTCCTGCATCGGGTTCCCGCCTGCTTCTCCCTCTGACCCTCCTCCCTCTCATGCTTTCTATCATTCTCTCTCTCAATAAATAAATAAAAATCCTTAAAAAAATTATTAAAAAAAAATAAGAGAATAGGCCAACAATTTATTGTATACAAAGTTGCTAAGAAAGTAGATCTTAGGGGCGCCTGGGTGGCTCAGTCGTTCAGCGTCTGCCTTCGGCTCAGGTCATGATCCCAAGGTCCTGGGATCAAGCCCCGCATCGGGCTCTCTGCTTGGCGGGAAGCCTGCTTCTCCCTCTCCCACTCCCCCTGCTTGTGTTCCTTCTCTCGCTGTGTCTCTATCTGTCAAATAAATAAACAAAATCTTAAAAAAAAAAAAAAGAAAGTAGATCTCAAAAGTTCTCTACACACACACACACACACAGTAACTATAGGCTATGACAAATGTGTTAACTAACCTTACCTTGGTAACCACTTCACAATACACATGCATATTAAATAATCAAGTTGTATACCTTAAACTTATGTCAATCATATCTTAATAAAGCTGAAAAAATTTTAAAGGAAAAAGAAGAGAACAGGTGAGTATACATAAAGTAATACCTATAAATTACTCCGCACGGTACTGGAAATGCTGTAGGGGGAGAATAAGTTATCCACAGGTTATTACTGAGACTGAGGTGACCAGCATGAATCAGGAGGATACATGGGCTGGAGAGCCATCTGTTCTGTCCCTCCAGCCTTGGCCAGCAAGCAATGGCCCTGTCTCTTCCTTTTAATCCTTCCTCCAGGCTCCCCTGTCTGCTTCTCTGATGCTCATCTCCCCTGCTACAGACCCTTTAGCTCAGCTCTGACTCATGACCAGAGAGGCCTCCCAGTCCCAGTGCGGATATAGTGGGCTCTTATTCTCAACATTCCGTTCTTGAAGAACTAACGTCATATGACTAGGAAAGAAATAGAACGAAGCTTGCCTGTGACACACACCTATTTTACCACCTGGGTTTCGTTCCCTGTATGTGGCATCTCACTTTGGTTTTGCACTTTGCTGACAAAGAGGCAGTAACTTTCATTACCGAACAGCTGAATTTCCAAGTTCCCCAAATAGTAACATCCTTAAGATGAAAGGTTAGGAGCAAAGATTCAGCTTCATGATTCCATAGTCCAAACTGAAGGTTTGAGAGCCAAGTGCAACCTGTCCTTTCGCTTATCCCAGAAGGAGGTGAGATAGAAGGGGAGCTTTCTATTTGCCTGGGGAAGTGTGCTTGAACAAATGAATCCTGTATTTTCTTTTTGTGTAGGGGGAAGAGACTAATCACGGCCATGTGCATTCAGCCAACTACAGTGTGGGGAGGCTGAGTCCCATTCACTTCCACAGCAGATCCCCCAGGAAGGGAGTAAGGGCGGTGGCCACTTCTGTGGGCAAAGGGCCCTCTGAGCTCGGAGTAAGATCAGACCCTATGGTCTTTGAAAGCCCACTGAGATAGCACTGCACACCCCTTCCTTTCCCAAATCCACTATGATGCTGCCAGGGTCACCCTGGGAAATTCTGGGATGAGACAGAATAGATATAATTGTGTCAGCATCTGAACTTTACCTGGGTCATGCTCATGTCCAAATAACAGTGACCTGACCCAGGAGTCAAGGTTTTCATGAATCAACTACGGGTATGATATAGCTCAGAAGTTACTGATTGAAGGAGAGTGTCCTGATAATATTCTGCTTGGGTAGAGGTATAGATGTTGAAAAAAATACTTGCCCAATCTTCAAGATGCCCTGTCAACAAAAAACCTGTACTTTTTTTTTTTTTTCCTTTTCTTCCCAGGATAAGCAATAAGGAACTTCTCTCATATTCTACCAGGTTTGTTACATAAGCAATCTAGTTTTTATTGCTTGAGAATTATCCATTTATGGCTGTTAGAGCAATATAATTGTCATGGGGACTGGCATCCTCCGGAATACTGACATGAATCTAACTGGCAGCCAGTTCCTTCTGGACACAAAGCCCCTGGAACTCCTTCTAGCTCCCTCATCCCCAGTGTTAAAGCACGCAGACACATACACACTTATTTGGAAATAATTTCCGATTTGCAAAAAAAGGGCAAGAAAGAAAAATTATACAAACAACACCTTTATATACCTTTCCCCAGATTCACCTATTGTTAACATTTTACCTCATTTGCTTTATGGTTTGTGTGCACTCTCTCTCTCTCCCCCCTCCCTTCTCACTGAACAGATGCCCCTGTCTGAATGCATAAACTTTGCCTGGGCTATGTTCATCTCCAGGTTACAGTGACCTGACCCGGAATCAAGGGTTTCATGAATCAGCTATGGGTATGATGTAGCTTTCAGGAGTTACTGATAGGAAAGTATCTGATAAAAATCTTCCTTGTTTGGAGGTGCCAATGTTGGAAAAATATTGGACAAACTTTGAACCGGCCATGTCAACAAGACCCAAACTTGTGCTTTTGTTTTTTTTTTTTTTACCTTTTTTCCCAAGGTAAGCAATAAGAAAATTCTTCTGTACACACATGCATATTTTTTTTCACATGTACATACATATTATTATTCTCTGAACCATTTCAGGGTTAGATACCAAATGGTCCTTTACTCCTAAATGCTTCAGTAAATGTTGCCTAAGAATAGGGATATTGCCTTACCTGTCAGAGTAGTTACCAGTTTCATAATCTACATTAACAATAACTTTACCTAATGTACTCTCTATACTCAAATTATCACTTGATCTCATACTGACCTGTATGGCATTCCTTCCCTCAGGAGTGCAGGATCTAGTCTAGCCAGTTTCTGCATTTAGTTGTCACAATTCTTCAGCTTCCTTTATTTATTTTTGTTTTTAGTAAGCTCTATACCCGATGTGGGGCTAGAACTCACGACCCCAAGATCAAGAGTCACACACTCCAACGACTGAACCAGCCAGGTGCCCCTAGCTTCCTTTAATCTAGAGCATTTCTACAGCTTTTTTGTTTGTTTTTAATGACACCAACATTTTTTATGAGTATGCTGCCTCCCTTCTTATGAATAAAACCTTTCTCATTTGGGGTTTGTTTGATGTTTCCTTGTTATCACATTGAGATGATGCATTCTTGGCCGGACTTCCTCCCTGTTCTCACCTCTCCTCCCATGAGGACTAATGACTCTCAGGAGCCCCTGGTCTTCTCTGGCCTCCTATCCTAGTTTTTATTAGTTTTCTTTTTAATTTAGATATAATTTACGTTCAATAAGAGGTGTAGCTTGTAGGTGTACAGTTGATGAATTCTGACAACTGCACGCACCTGGGTCACCACACCCTACTGAGAAAATGACGTCTTATTCTTGAAGCAACCTGTTTTGGTCACAGCCCACTAAGACACAGTGAAGATTCCAAGCCTACCTACCCTCTCCTGCTTGCCTTTCAAGGTATAAGAACTCTGTGACATCAATGATGTGTCACTCAATGAGAAGCAAATCTTTCAACTGGTCGATGGTTGTTACGGGCCCATCTGCATTAGCAACAGTGGCCCCGGGCGATTCAAATGGGACCACAAAGCAGACAACAGCGGCAACTCTTATCAGTTGCTCCAACCAAGAGATGCTCCGAGGCTGGGCCCCGGAGGCGGGAGGTGCGGTTTGGGAGGCGTAGCCCAGGAGGCGTGGCCCAGAGAGCTGGGCTGGAGGGGGGGGAGGCGTGGCCCGGGGAACATGGCTTGGGAAACAGGGCCTGGGGAGGCGTGGCTTGAGAGGCGTGGCCCGGGGGAGGCACGGCTTAGGAGGCGTGGCCCAGGGAGATACGGCTTGGGAAACGTGGGGTGGGAAGAGGCGGGATATGGGAGACAGAGCCTGGGGAGGCGTGGCTTGGCAGCTCCACTTAGAGAAGGGCTGAATCAGAGTTCTTGGTAACTCTGTTTAAAACAAACTTTGGTGACCTTTAAAAATGGACTTGGGAGGTTGCCGGCAAGCACCTTTTGAAATAGGCACAGCTCCCATCCAACTGAAATCCATGGATCTGCATGTTGTTTGTGCAAGGAACCCAAGTAAGGTGGTGAGGTGCTGGGTGAGTACTCTGCTCATACTGAACCACCAGCTCTCAGCCTGTTGTTCCTGAACCTTCAGGGCTTGGCTTGGAAGTATACACGTGCATGTAAAGGGATTCATATAGGGCATATTTTCTTCTGGCACAAAATGAATTTAGTTTCTCTAATTAGAATTTTTTGTTCTAAAATGAGGATTAAATTATGAATCAAATTTTGATCATTTTTCATCATGAGGCTTTGCTATTGACACCACTTTTTTCTGTACTCTAAATGAAGACCCTATACCTTTTCCTATGATACGTATGGATTAAAAACCTGAAACACTCAAGATGCATGTGGTTTTGTTTGTTTTCCCAAATTCAGCTAGGACCAATTCAAGCCCCCTATATCAAGACAGGCAGGATGCTCAGAGTCAATGAAATTGGCCCCTACCCAGCTCCTAATCTTCATCCAGGAGCAGAAGAGAGCCTATACAGTTCTAAAAAACCCCTCTCCTCCAAGCTCCCTTACCTCGACCAGCTGGCCTACCTGGTCCATGCTGCTGGGAGGCAGGAGGCACAGGAGCTGGGGACCATCATTCCTTAGACTACATGGTGTGGCTGTTTGACTTCACTGCTCTGCACCAGGGGAAGGTATCTTGCTCACTGGCCCCTGCCTGGACCAGGAGGTCCCTCTGGAGGCAGGTGCCTCTGCAGGGCATAGGAGTTTCCAGGTTTGGCCAATCCTAATAGGTACCCACACAGCCACGTCTTGGGAGTTCTTCCACTTCAGAGGGGCTGAACCAGCCTAGATGCAGGCTGGGTCCCCACAGATTTGCCTCTCAGAAGCCAGGGGTATAACCACAGCATACTGCTGGGCCCTTCCCAGATACAAGCATGGAGAAGTCTCATCTCTTTCCTTTCTCAGATATTGCTGTTCAATTTCTTCAATGGGCCATAACTGTGGAAACAGGAAAGTCAGCCGAAACACAATGGCTGGTCACTGATCCACTGCACTGAGAGGGGGCCGGCCCTCAGAAACACAAAGGCCTGGCCACTTTTTAGAAGGGAAAGTGTCACGAGACTTCTCCTGTGTATGTATAGTCAGACGTGGAATGAAAACACAGCATTACTTCTCAACAGGTCACTTTCTACAGAAAATCCTTAATAACTAAGCCATCCACAGATGAGGTCCTGCAGGTCCCCAGTCAGTGATGTGCAGGGTTACCATGTTTTCTGTGCTCAAATACTTCTAGGCCAGTGGACTCTCAAATCGAAGTTGGGAGCATGGACTTATTTCAAGGGACCCACAAACTGGTAGGCATTACAGATTCACAGGACTCCTAAAGTAACTCACATACACATGTGACCATTTTTCTCCTATGTGTAGGTGCTATTGTGGGGAACACAACAAAAATTTACTTAAATATACTAATTATCCATAGTAACTTCTTACCGTATGAGGTTTCTTAATCCATAGACACTTAATGTACAGCTGCTATTATATGGGTTGGACCCCATTTAATGTATTTAAAAGGTTTTCTTAGGAAAAGCTGGGACCCCCCCCCCACCAGCCCATGCCAGAGGGTCTACCCCTTTTATAAGGTCTGTTCTGGATGCTATTGTTTTCTGAGCATGCTGTTTTACCCTAACCCATGCAGGGAGTTTCCTGATGACATGAGTAACACACTGTGGCTTTTCCCAGAGTACTGGGACCCTGTGCCTCACACCATGTCCCGTATGTGCCTCAACATCCATCCAATAAATACTGGAGCATCTGACTGGGCAGCTCTCAGGACTTGGGCCTCCCAAAGCTTCCCTCCCATGCCTGGCATTCTTCCAGGCTTGGTCCTATCTGTGCCAGAGGCTGCAGATACTAAAAGCAACTCCTAAATCATGGTCCCAGCTACCGCGCTATTCCAAAATGCCATGGAAGCTCTGCGATTTGGGTTTGAGCAGGCTGGTCAAACTGCTCTCAGTTCCCTCTAAGTGGAGCTTCCTCAGAAAATTACCAACCAGGAAGCTCTTGCCCAGTTCCTATTTCCAAAGAATCCAGCAGTTTCCTTATGATCTGAAGGAATCATCATAGGCAAATGGTTTAGCAGAAAGAGCCCTGGATTAGAAGCAGCTGGGGTTCACTTTGCTGCTCATTTGCTATTTACTGTTCAACCTGGTACAAGAGACTCCACCACGCTGGCCCTCGGTTTCCTCCACCACTTACAAAAGGGGAAGAATAAATAGCCTGCCACCTCTTTTGGCTTTTGTGAAAATTGAGTGACAATGTTGGCAAATGTACTTTACTTGAGGCAAACAGTCATTCCTATTTTTATTACCCCTATCCTGATATGACTCCAGATTCCGGAAGTGCTGGAACTACCTGCAGCCAAGCCTACTGTGGAAGGCTGTGGATGCCCACACAGGGCCAACAATTACCAACACTAGTGCTGAGTCCCCAAATCAGGACAATACCTGCCCTCATCAGTTGATGGAAAGACCAAATGGATGTGTCACCCACGTACATAACCTCACAATGGTGTGTTACACTGTATGCACCGTCATTCATTTCTGCTAGCTGTGTGGGACCACAGTTAGGGAAAGTTTCAGCCAAACCATCCAGAATTCAGGGACTCCTCTTGAACTACATGGCTCAATGCCTGGCCTCTTCACAAATTTCCTCCCTTCACTTTTGGGCTGCTATGGCTCCAGCCCTCACTTCCTATTGGCAGCCCACAGCCTACTTGACAAGAAGGTTCAGGCTGTATGGTCCTGGCTTGTCTCCAGTCCCTTGTCATGCTCCAAGGATTCCTCCTGTCCTCCCACACAGACTCTCTTCTTCAGGAGTTAAATGGAGCAATATTCAGGGAGCTTAGCATCAGTTATTTTTGTCCTGCAATGGGAAAGTCTTGAAAAATCTGCTGTATCAGAAGTCTGCTCCTCCCCAAGGCCAACCTGCCTGAAGAAGAGTGTTTTTCTTGGCAGCCACATATCTTTATGGTAGCAATAAAACTATGTTGCCAAAGAGACAAACTGATGTGGTCAGGGCCTCTGAGGCACAGTTGGCGACCTTCCCAGCCAGACACTGCTGAAGATTCAGAAAAATCAGAGAAATGGTTTCACCCCATTTTGTCATCATGTAGATCCTTGGGCTCAGACGGCCTTTGTGTTCTGGTGTGTGGCTGATGATCTCGTCCAGCCAGGTCCACACCTCATGTGGCCCTCTCTGATGTTACCATTCCAGCCCTATTTATCTCGCCTAGGCATGCTCAGAAATTAGGACCTTCTCCTCAAATCCTGGCCACACTCTGTCCCCTTCATTCTGTTCAGGTCATCTTGAACACGGTAGTGCCAGGCCTTGTGATAAGGGCTCTCCCAACCTCCTTCCTCTTGCCCTCAACATTCTCTCTGAATTGTCTGTTTTGTTCTCCTCTCCCAGCCCAGAAACGAAAGGTTTTTCCTGCCCCAGCCCTTGCTCTCTGTCCCTAGTGTCACCTCCCAATTCAGCCATTCATTCTCCCCTCTTGATTCCCTTTAGCCTACTTTGGTGACAAGAGTTTCCCAGGACTCTGCCTGCGGGGGCAGGCAGGTGGAGGTGGACGGCCCGGGGCCATGGCCGGTTGCAGTGAGTCACACCTGAGGGAGCACGGACCCGTCACCCAACCTGAGCTTCAGGTTCCCCATCTGGAAGAGAAAGAGAATGACAGCACCTCTTTTACCCAGCAATGGCAGGCGTGCGTTAGCACAGCGCACATGGCACGGGCTCAGCCAGGACCACGGCCGCTGGTGCTGCGGGAGCTCCTCCCTGAGTCCTTCCTGAGTCTTCCCCTTCATCTCCACCTCTTCCTTTCTGCAGCTCACCTGCATGTGCACCTCATTCATGGCCTCAGCTGTCCCTTCTCTGTCACAGCCCACACTCCTCTTCCAGCCCTGACATTCCAGCGGCGACACCTGGCACACGAACCAAGCCAGACTCGGCATGTTCTCACTCAAGCCTGCCCTCCTGCCAGGCTCCAAAACAGCCGCACTGACAACAAGTGTGTATGGATCACGTGCCCCACACCAAGTGTTGCCTCACACACTTCGCCTGTCATTTCATTCCCTGGGGGGGGGGGGGGGGGGAGGGGCTCCTCCCTCACAGTCACCCAACTGTGCAGTCCTGGGCCATTTCAGACACTGCCCTCTCTCCTGCTTGGCCCCACTGATTCTCCACCACCGATACCTCCAATCAGCCACCCCCCCTCCATTCCCAAAGCCCAAGGCCCTGGGGCCCCTGCTCCCGTTTCTCACCTGGTCTGCGGCAGCACCCCCAAAATCAACCCGCCACCTCTACTTTCCCCACCCCTTCTACCTCTCCTGAAGGAACCACCTTCCTCCCACATAGCTCTGCTCGGGTCATTCTGCTGCCCAAGATGCTTCACTGTCTGCTGAAGGGCCACCTAAGCCCACCCTCAGCTAAGAAATCCAAGCTCTTCACAACTCCCCCTTCACCTTCCCCTCCCCGCACTGTAGTCAGAACTCCGACCCTGTGCCTACAGTGCTCCTCAGTCCGAAACATCGCTCCATTCCCATGTGCCCATCTCCAAAGCCCAGCCAGTATTCCGACACCCCACCAATGGCCGCTTCCTCTCTGGAGCCTTCCTGACCTGCAGAGCCAGACTCGGAGGTTCCAGAGCCTTCCACAGGCCCTTCTCATTCTGCTACACATTTGATTCCCCACCAGACTGTGCGCTCCCTGAAGGCAGGGGCTGTGTGCCTGATACCTCTGATTTATCTACTGTGCTTGGCTCCGAGCAAGAGCTCGGGAAAGGCTTGTGAATGAAGGAGCCAGAGAGTGAGTCCCACCAGGTGTCACACTCAGCGCTCTGTCTCCAACGGGGCCTGGTGCAGTCATAGGACGGTCGGTCGGCACAGAGTTAATGCTGAGTTCTCCTCCAGTTCCCAAACTCTGCCCTCCCAGGGCGTTGAGGCCTTTGTGATTTGCACATTAATGAGGCTCTCCATGAAAACACAGACCAGAAAGCTCCCAGACTGGGGAGAAGTGAGTGTCACTGGCCATCGGCCTCCGGGATGTGACTTGGCCCGGGCAGTGGAGGGACTGCCCGCCTCTGGGACCACAGCCCTGAATTCCAGTTCGGGCCCAGCGGGGCACCCAGGGAGGCTCATGCCCACACAAAGGGCGAGGATGACTTCCAGAGGGAGGGTTTTTCCACCGGTGCCTTATAGTGCAGGCCACAGCCAACTGAACCCAGGCCAGCCTCTCTTTGCTGCCAAGCAGGGGCGCCAGGAGCAACCTCCGTGAAGTTGCAACAGTTTTCATGAGGGCTAACTGCTGTTTAGTATGCAACCCCAGTGGGGGCCACATGGAACTTCCCTCCCAACTTCAGCAACTGCTGATGGAATGTGGTAAAAAAAAAAAAAAACCCTTCTGTATAACAATTTCACAGTATGTGCCAAGAATCTTAAAAATGATCAGACCCTTTGACTCATTCATGAAGCAAAGAGCCCACACATTTAGGGAAATAATCCTACAAGGAAGGCAACTCCGTATGGACAGATTTCCCGATCACATCACTATGTTTAAAAGAGGACGAACCAGCAATAACGTCAATGTCCCTCACTAGGAAGGTGGCGACCTAAGTGTAGTAGTACAGCGAACATTTATTTTAGGTGTTCGGGGTGCCAGGCACGATGCTCGGATCGTCACGTGCAGTCTGTCATCCTGTTCTCTCCCAGTTACAGGGAGCTACTGTGACGACGGCAGGTTTGCAGATGAGTCAACGGAGGCTTGGTGACGTGACGGGAATTATCTAGAGTTCCCGGGTTGTGGTGGAGGGAGGACTAGAAGCAGGTAGCCTAACTCCAGAAACTGAATTTTTGCCACACTGTATCATCCCTCTCAATACGTGTGTGCGCACACAGGCATGGTGATGGAATACTGCACGTCTATTTTAAATATTAGTCGTCTATTGCTAATAATTTTAAATGCCATTTTCATAATGCCATAACATCATGGAAGATGTGTGTTATAAAACTGAGTTAAAAAGAGGATATGAAACTGTCTGAGTACAACTTCTTAACATATTTAATCTATGTATTTAGAAAAGGAAAAGGAAACACATTAATGTATTAACAGTGACTGGATTTGGGTGGATGGACATTTTCTCCCTCCACATTGAATGTTCTAGCTTGTGTACATTTTCAACGACTGGTCACCACTAATAGATCGTCAGGATGAGCTCAGTGGCTTTATATTTGCGAGCCTTCAGGTAAGCGCACCTCTTACCTCAATGCGGCCTCCATTCTCCCTGTCACACGTCCCAAAGGAAGATGCCAGAGGCCTCCAGCCCCCAGCACAGTATATGGGGGCAGTCCCTCACAGCCCATCACCTCCACCCAGGAAGTGGTCGGGTCGTTCTGGGGTAAGGCCACAAACCATGGACAATCCCACATGCCTGGCCCGAGGCTGCCTGGAAATGCCCATCTCAGCACAGTCACCCTGCAGAGCAGGCCTGACCCAGGACCGAGACCACAAGCTCGCAGCCAGGACCAGCCCCACACTACCCGCCCACGCACTGCTTTGGGCTTCACGGTGTGGTGTTTGCATCTGCTTTTGTTCTTAATTAAATTATCTGACAATTTCCAATCCCGGCCACGTGGCAAACGTGAGCTGGAACGGAGTCGAAGGCACCCCTCGGACAGGATGTGGGCTTGCCACAGTCCCCACCACTCCCTACTACTCCCCAGCACCAGAGTGGACACGGGCCGGAGCCGCTGCTTTTGTAACAGCAGAGTGATAGGGAAAGTGAAATACGTTCTGTGTCCACGTTTCGATCAAAAGAGGAAAAATGAAATGTGGGTTAGCAAGGCTGTGGGTGTCAAGATAAATGGAAGAGGGTACCTTTTCCAGGCACCTCTGCTCGCTTATGTTACCTCCCTGGTCCCAGTGAATCTTTGAGATTCCGTCTCTGGCCTAGAGGGTCTCTGAGGGACAAGTAGAAGGAAACCGCATCCTCCTCCCTTCCTGGGGAGATTCCTGGCAGAAAGCACTGCCTGCCTGCCCTGCTCCAGCCCCAGTAGTGATCCTGCCCAGCCACCAAAGACCTTCCTGCAAGCAGCTGGGGTGGGAGGTGAGGAACGGCGGGCCAGGCAGAGAGGGGCTGCCCAAAGCCACGGAATTCAGACCCATCCCTGGGAATCCATGAGCTGTGCCCATTACTTGAGCAATGTTATTTTGGAGACATGCTCCCAGCCCGCTTCCTCCTTCAAGTTTGAAACTGGATTTGTGATGAGTCTGTGCAAAGGCCCAGGTGTTATCAAAGCTGCTGTCTTCTCAGCTTCCACAAAATCCCAGGGCAGAAACAGCAACAGAGCATCAGTGGGCCCTGAGTCAGAATGCCTGGGGCTGCATCCTAGCTCCACCTCCTACTAGGAGAGTGACCCAAGGCCAGCTACAGAAGCTGCTGAGGCCTCAGGCTCCTTTGTTAACCTCTAGGAATTGGGTTGATGGAAAGATAAAACACTTGCAGAGCTCTTAGCCTAGGGCCCGGCGCAGGAGAAGGGCTCAGTAAATACTGGTTACTCTGCCCCCGCCCCCCCCTGCTGGGACCTGGCTTCGCCCAGATCAGAGGCTTGAGGAGCACGGCTCAGACAGACCCTCCAATCTCGGTTTCTACCCTGCCTGCACTTGCTCAGGTAAGCTGCCTGTCTCCTTCGTCTCTGCGCTGCCTGCTAAGCCCCCAGGCCCAGGTGCTAATGACCTGGAACTCTGCAGGGCTCAGAAACATTGGCCTGCAGGAACCTCCCCTGGCTTCTCATTGAGAGCCTTCTTGGGGTTCACACAAGGCCAGTTTCCTGGCACACTGAAAAGGACAGAGTAAACACATGCTCACTTTCTGTCGCTGCCTCAAGGGATCGACTAAAGAGAACAGGTTTCCTTCTGGTGCAACAATGAGCTGACAACGTCAAGCCGCGGAGAGCTACACCTCGGGCTCTCGCGGCCCTGGCGAGCAGGCGGGGATAACCCTCAATGCGTCCCTGACCAGGTGCACAGCCCTGATCTGCACCGATCCCTCTACCCTCCTACTACCTGCCTCAAAGCCCTTCCCGACCCCCAGCCTGTCCTGCTCCCTCCCCACCACATTTGGAGTGGCCCAATTCCTGTCTGCTGGAAAGAACATGACAGGAGGAGTAGGATGTAGACTCTTGTTCAGTGCTACGTCCCTAGCTCCTAGCTCTGCGTCTGGAACATAGCAGGTGCATACATAGCATGTTGGGTAAATGAACAGGGCTAGCAGCCATGTGGCCCTCACAGTACTACGGTGGGTGTTAAGTGAATGAGGCACACATGGTATCACGCATTCGGTGAGTGTCTTGGCAGCTTTAGCAGCTGCTGATGGGGGCTGCTCCCGTCCCTAAAACTGGCTGCCCCTGCACACCCAGCTTTGGGAACCTTCTTGGGTCTGCCCATTCCTTGACTGCCTCCCGTCCTTCCTCCAAGCTCTAGACGCTTCTCGCCTAGCCTCAGGATCCCTTGTAGTTCAGGCCTTGGCTTGCCGAGTTAGTTACCATTCTAGCACCCTCTGCAGGGAAGGGAGGGGTGGAGGAGGACAGGACAGAGGATGGAATCAATTCATTTGCTTCCAAGTGTCCCAGGTGTTTCTAAGGAAGGCATTTTTCCAGAAACAGCTCCCTGGTGTCCAGGCTGGCTGTGCCTTCCCTCGCCCAATAGAGAAATGCACGCTTCACCCCTCCTCCTTCCCTTCCTCCTCCCCTTCCCGGGTCAAAGTGCCCAAGTTGTGAAGGAGGCAGGTCTGCCCCCAGGAGCAGAGGAGACCCATCACTGGTAATTCTGCCAACATCTGGACCCAACGAGTTTGAAGACTTAGGGAGAGAGGTTTCCTCTGCCCCTGTGACTGACACAAGCTGTTCTGAGAGAGCCCAACGCCAACCTGGGGGCCAGGCCTCCTGGTTCTCAATCTGCTCACGATGCCCTTCATTCCTCAACACGTTTGCTTTTGTCTCTGGGACAGGACCAGATCAGCGAGCTTCAAACGCTTCTGTGAGGCGCCACCCTTTGCTGAAATTAAACTGTACCAAGGCATGGCTCAGTATGTCAAGTAGATGGAGGTGGGCTCCCCTTGCCCTGTATCTCTCTGAATGGCCCCAAGGAGGGTAGGCTGCAACCCTCAGGATGAGGCAGGCTGCTGTGGTCCTGTATTACCCCACATGCCGACAGTGACCAGGGGCCTGCGGGCACTGAGCCTCCCCCAGGCATGACCCAACTTCTTAGGACAGCCGGTCCCAGGCTCTCCATGGGCCCCAGTGAGGATACCAGCATCATGCTCAGGGGATGTGCAGTCTTGTCCTGGGTACCTCCTGGGCTGGGCAAGATGTGCAGACTGAACCAAGGCGCCGGGACTGGGTGCAGGACAGCGGCTGGGCTGGAACGCTCCCAAGCGCACTATCGGGGCTTTGGCTGTGGAGCCCGGCTGAGCCCAGCCTCTGTGGCAGAGGGCTCACATGCAGGCCATTCAGAAGGCTGCCAGGGAGAGGGGTCTTATCCAGGAGAGCTGTCAGCCCAGATCAGATATCTGGGGTGTCAGGAAGGACCACAAATCCAGCCCTTCCATTATGCAGGAAGGAGACAGTGGCCCGGGCAGGAGCAGAATCTTGCCTGAGGAGACAGAGTGGCATCAGAGCCAAGAACCAAACCTGGAGATACTGAAATCTGTCTAAGACCCGAGCTCATCTTTCCTCGAGAGCTGGTACTTTCTACTCCGCACAGCAAGTGCCTTCCCATTCTTTCCATCCTCCTTTATCCAAAGCACAGCAAAGATACACACACTCCTTTCTCGGGCGGGAGGAAGTAACAGACTCAGCAATGGGGCAGGAGGGCTGTCTAGCACAGCGAGAAATGAAGCTCAAACCAGAACGTCGAGGAGGGGAAGAGGAGCGACCCCTTCCCCCTGCCGCGGGTGGTGCAGGGGTGAGGCCTCGTGGCGGCACTCCCTGGTGTTGGGGATGGGGACAGGTGTGGCTTTGAGACCTCTGAGTCCCTCAGGGCCCCGGGCCTGATTTAATGTTCTGGGTTGCTCTTCTAAAATTCTTAAATTTTGAACAAGGAATCCCCCGTTTTCCTTCTGTGCTGGGCACTGCTAATGATGTCGCTGGTCCTCACCCACCAGTCATTCAGTGCCTGTGTGGCCCTGTCTAAGTGTCTTCACCTCTGGGAGCCTCAGCTGTCTCCTCTGTAAGACGGAAACTGTAACAGCACCTACCTGACAGAACTGTTAGGAAGACAAATTAAGAGAACGTGCCCAGAGCTCTAAGCAGGTGCCTGGCACGGAACTGATAATTAATGACAGTGTCTACTAACTGCAGACTCTTACATGACAATGCAGATGCTCTGCTCAATGAAAAGGAGATTAGCAACCACATCCCAGATCTGGCGGACCAGGAAAGGGCCACAGGTGCCCAGACGCCAGGCCCCCTCCCCTACTCTTACCTTCCTGAAATGGCTGTGTTTGCATCTGCAGCCGGATCTTGATGAGGTCCACGGGCGTCCCCAGGCTGACAGAGACCACACCGGCCACCATGCTGGCCAGGAGAAGGTCCGACAGGGTGCGGGACCGGCTGGCCTCGGACTCCCTGGCGTGGTGCTCGCTGAGGAACCTCTGCGTGTTACTGAAGACCCCAAACACCACCGAGTTGTAGACAGCGATGCTGGCAAGGGGAAAAGACATGCCCTTGAAGAAGCCAAACACCTGTGGGAAAACCAGGGGGCAGGAGCATGAGGGCCCAGGGCTGTCTGCAGGCCAGGCGCCAGGCTCCCCGCATGGTCCTGGGCACAGACCCTGCCCTCTTGGAGCCTGCAGGCTGGTGAGGTGACACCACAGGAAAAATAAATCATTATGTCGGCGACAAGAATAAAAAAAGGATGCTGAGGTGATTGACGGCAGGGACCAGGTGGGTGAGGAGTCGCTCTCCACTCCCGGGCAGGGCATATTCTGGCCCGGGGCAGAACCCGCTTCTGTAGGCAGTTTTGTTTCCTGAGTCAGGGTGCCCTGGGCCTGGAACCCATTTTTGCCAGCAGAGTGGCAGTGTTGTTGGGCTGGAAAGATATCAGGCTGCATGGAGGCCTCGTGGGTAGTGGACTTGCTGGGCACCCCATACCCTCCTCATTTGCCACTCAGCCAAAAGCATTCTCTAAGGCACTTGCCAGTGCCAGGCCCTGGGGGACAACTGTAAGAACGAAATACTCGCTGCCCTCACTGAACCCACACTCGGGGGAGAGGGGGCAGATAAACTGACAGGTGATTAAAATTCAACGTGCTAAGTGTGTGGTGAGGGTCTAAGGGAAGGGGAGCTCCCAGAAGGACAGCACCAAGAGGCTTCTTCTACACATAAGCAGAGACCACAGCAGAGGGTGCTGGAGGCTGAGAGGAGAGGGTCCTTTCCACACTGCACTCTCGGGGGAACATCACAGACACTCCTCTGAGATCTGGAATATTCCACAGGCCCTTGGAGGAGTCAGGGCAGCATTCACTTTCAGCCCTGTGCCAAAAATGAAAAAGTACCAGGAAGCTGTGGTCCCAACTCCAGGCTGCACACAAACCTGGGTGTGTGCACCCTATTTGCCAGAGCTAGGACACCTCGCAAACACACACACACACACGTGCATGCATACCACACATGCACACACACACACACCCCACCTCAGGTTCTTCTTCCAAAACAAGCTCCCTCAGATAACGTGGGGACATCACTTAGCCCTGAGGGGCCGTGGCTCCAAGGAATGTCCACAGTCCCCACAAAACGCCCCGGGGTTGGAACTGTGGCTGGCAGGCACTGTGGACAGTGCGTGCCAAAAAGGAGAATCAATGGCCACCTCTCAGAGAACTGGGGAATCACACATCACCCTGAACAGCTTGAACCAAGTTTGCAGTCCATTGTAAAGCAGCCCAGCAAGAGAGTTCGAGCAACGCCCTGACACAAAACACACCTCTGAGGAAAAAGTCCAGGAGCAGGCAGGAGGCTCCTGAACCCCAGGGCAGTCGCTAGGATGGAGGCTGTGGAGACGGTGGTCGACAACGGGGCCACATTTCCAGGGACTCAAGGGAAAGCCCAGGGCTGCTATTGACCATTTCTTTAAATTGTCAAGTCATTTCATCATTAATTAGAAAATGTATTTTAAATTCCCCAAGGCAGGGCCTTAGAAAGGCTTCCGAAAGCACATCCTCATTCTTAAGAAGGGCACCTGATACATCTTCCACAAAATATTATTCAGATTTTCCTCTTTGGAAAGGAAAACCTCGGGTCCCCTGGTTTTCAGCAACCTGAGGGACAAGCCAGCTCTGGGCATCTGGAATCCCAAGTGCCTGGCTCAAAGCCGCCCCGGATGAAGGGAAGCCTGTGAGCACACGGTTTACCGGCCTCGACTCTGGCTGTGAAAACTGACAGGTCCCCTTGTTTCTGCAGGAATTTTCCACTCTGTGATTCTAAATTCCTCAGAATTTCTCCAGAGAGGTTCCACAAAATCAGTTTTTCCCCCCAATAACAGTGCACAAGATGGCAGGGTTAAGTTTAGGTGACACAGTATTTGAGGTGTGGTGTGAGATGAGGAGACAGGAGGCAAAACGGAGCCCAATGTGATGAGCAGGAATGAACAGGCCTCCGGCCTGACGCGCTGGGGTTGGGGCTACGGCCACGGCGCCCAGGCCCCGGGCAGGCTTCGAGCCGTCTGCAGGAGCCCCGGGGGGTACTGCTCCAGCCCCCACCCCAGAGGCACTTACACTCTCCCTCCTATACACCGTGCGTATGCAGCTGAGGGTGTTCCCATAGTTGGCGCCGGCCTGCAGGCGAGTCTGCGGAGAGATGCAAGGAGGTGAGGGCCCAGGCCGAGATGATTCACACCCTCACTGCCCCAGAGATGCTCGGCTTGTGGCACTGAGGCCCAGAGAGGGGAAGGCCCTGCCCAAAGGGACCCAGCCAGTAAGGAGGGCTGGGTTTCTGTCCCCTCCAGGCTGGTGCTCTGTCCTCTGCCCACACTGCCTCCTTCAATGTCCCATTCCGGCCTTGCTGAGTGCAGCAGAAGTCTTCTTGGTCTGAGAGAAGAACAAAAGTCCATTTGTTGTTCAAAAATGATGCTTGTTGGGGGACATGTGATCCCTGCCTCTTGAGTACAAGCACTACTCCGGGGCTCTGCCCCATCTGCTGCCCATCACTCTGCCATCCTAAGAATTCCCTTCGTGGCTCCAGAGCCCCTTCATCTCTCACCTGGATGGTGGGCTGGTTTCGCCACTGGCCTCCTGCTTCCCTCTCAGTCCCTGGCCTGCGTCTACACAACAGTCACACTGATCATTTCTGACAACAGCGAATCGCTATTTACAGCTCACTGGCGGCTTCCCATCAGACTCAGAGTAAACCCCTCACTCTCTACCAGTGTCAAAGAGGCCTGGGTAGACACCGAGCCTGCCTCTCACCCCTGCGTGCCCCTTCCTCCATGGCCCTGCCCTCTGTGCCTACCATGTGGCACATCCCCCAGTCCCTGGCCTCGCCTTCCCCCTCCCCCTCCCTGCCTGAGCTCTCCACCGCTTCTTCCTTCCCCCAGAAGGCTCTTCCTCCAGGTCCTGCTTATCTCTGGGGGCTGAGCTTCAATGTTGCAATGGCATTATCTCTCTGTCTGTTTACTTTGGGTTTATTTGGGCCCCCTCTCTATGGCAGGGCTGTCTCATATTTCCTTCTTGTCCCCACGCTGAGCATGGCCCTGGCATATGTCCCCTTTGCACTGGCTAAATGAGGGGCTGGAGGGGAAGACATGTGTCCCCTAATGGAGGCTGGCTCTGGTAACAGACGGCAGACAGCCACAGAGGGTCTGAGGAGCCTCACAAAAGTGCCAGGGCACCCCTCCTGAACTGGTAAGAAGGAACTCTGAGAACCACAGAAGGGGTGACCGGACCCTACCCCCCCGAACCCAGGGTCCCGTGAGGACTAAGACCCAGGGTGCAGACTAACACGTCACGCCAACAGCCTGAGCTCAGTGTGTAGACAAGGAGCGAAGACTCTGGCAGAACACACATCATAAAAGTGTTGGTCTCTGAGGTGAAAATCACGGGCGATGTTTTTCTACACTGAATGGTGTTTCATTTCCAACTTTCCTATGACAGGGGTTACTTTCATTATTTTCAATTTACGTAATTTAAAAATAATTTTAAGTACACAACTAATATGAGAATAAATTTTCTGAATAAAAAAATTCCACATTCTCCCTCCCTGACCCCCGACCCCAAGCTAACCACCTTGGCTAATAGCATGGCTGAGGGCTTCATTGGCATTCATCTCAACAGGGTTAGAGACCCAGATAGCCATGGGAAATCTGCAGCACTCTCACAGGCACGATAGGTAAATGGTATCGTATGTTTTTGTAAGTGTTACTTTCATAATCAAAGAAATGTAGCGGTTGACTCATTCAACCTGTATGATTGAAGGCCTGTTTTCCAACAGCCACTGTTCCACTCAGGAGATTCAGCAGTAGAGGAAATCAACTTCCTGGCCTCGTGGAACTTAGAACCAAGTGGGGATGGGGAAAAAAAAGAGTCAATAAAAGGCAATTCCCAAGCAAATATTTATGTCTGATGATGACAAGTACCATGGGGAAAAACAGACCCGGGGGTCAGAAGTGTGGGCTGCTTGAGGGAAAATGCAGTATTTAATTGTCTGGAGGTGAAGACACGGGGGAAGGCGCAGCGAGATGAGAAGCAGGCTTTCACGGTGGAGCAGACCCACGGAGCTCTACCTTGGGGTGGGGTATCCCCAACCTGGACAAGATTATAGGCGAGGGGATATGGGCACAGCCCTCCCTCTCTTCCCCCATTTAAGGCTGGCGTGGGGGTGAATGCTCTCTCCACTGGCCCCAGTGCTGACAGGGCTGCCTCTGGGGACTGAATCCACAGGTTGAGGCCCCAAGAAGGATCAAGTTCCACTGAAAAACTCCAATGCCTGAGTCACTCAAGCAAACCGTACATGAGGAAACTCAACCCAGGAGTCAATCCCAGATCACAGAAGAGTTTCAAAACCATGGAGCAACAGCCCCCCAGCCATGCCGAACACTTGAGGAGGCTGCCACGGAGGCCAGCCACATAGCACACGCCTCCAGGGCCTCCTTACAATAGGGGCTGGAATTCAGTGTGCGACAATTGCATTCTTGGGGAAGTACTGGGCCTCTTCCAGAACTTATCTCACAGAATCCCACAAATACCGCTCGGCCTGGGTACTGTCCCCGTTTTACAGATGGAGAAAGCTGACTTCTTGTATTAGTTGTCCTATAGCTGCTGTAACAAATTACGACAAATTTAGCGGCTTACCACAACGCGTATCTGTTCTCTTACAGTTCGCTAGCTGGTCTAAAGGCGGCTGAGCCCTGATCAGGAAACCCTCGTCATACTGCATCAGGCATACACCTGAAATGCACCATCTGGGCAGAGAGTCAGGTGAGAATCCAGATCCCAGCTTCACGGCCACCAAGCAGCCAGGGGCTGGCTCTCCCACCAGTGATGGGACATCCACGAGCAGGGAAGGAGCCTCTGACCTGGGTTAGCAGCCCAGGTGCTTTTAGCTCGGCTCTTCCCAAGGCAAGGCCTGGGACCTTGGACAAGTCACAAGTCACTCACAACACACAAGCATGTGTGTTCATCAGGGTAGGAATGGCTCACTCATGACTCTATGCTCAGTGCCACAGGGACGATCTTCACAGCAGCCCTGCCGGGAGGTGCTCTTTACCCATTTTTCAGATGAGGAGAGCAAGGCTTGGGGAGGTAAAGTGCTGCACCCTGGTCACAGGAGAGTAGGTAGGCAGGCTGAGACCGCACTCCAGATTATTCCGACTCTAAAGCTCTTGCCCGGACCTTTCTCAGGTAGGGACTCCAGACAAAATGTCAGCCAGAAGAAAGGAAGGAAGGAGCATGTTTTGGGGAGTAACAAGGGCCCTGAGCCACATCCCTGGGCTGCGCCCAGGCCAGCCATGAAGGCTGGCATCACCAGGCTGGTACCCTGTGCGAGGAGTTTCTCAGGCTGGGCAGACACTGGATTTGATGCATCAGGAAGGGCTCTCTCAGAGGCTCAAGGGGCAGAGTGGACAGAAGGAGGAGCACTCCAGCCTTTTCAGGCGGCCAGACTTGCCTGTGCAGGGAGGGGGCACGTCCAACAAGCCCCACCAGCCCCTGGCCAAGCTGGGGGTAAGGGAAGGATGTTCTAACCAGGGATACACAGAGGTTGCCTGTGCCAGGAATATAGCTGGAAGGCCCACAGGGGCAGGGATTGGATTTGCTTTGTCTACTACTGATGCCTTGCTATCCCCGTACCGTCTACACACAGAAAGTGTCCGGTATGCATTTGATGTATGAGCAAAAGGCAGGGCCCATATGGGGGACACAAAGAGCCAGGAAAGATCTTAAGCTATTTAAGACAAATAGGCTGATCCCCCATCAAGAAGAAAGCAGGCCTCGGCTCTGCCCTAGGAGGGGCCCACTGTCATACAGGGAAGAAGACGGGGGAAAAGTGACTGGGGCAGCCACTTGGGAAAAGCCCGAGCGGTTCCTCTTAGTGCACGATCCAGGCAAAGCTTTAGATAGAAATGTGCAAGTCAGGGGTGAGAAGGCACTATTTGGGACCAGCTGTGCTCCCAGGGTATGGCTCTGTAGTCCTGCTCACTCCTGGGGACAGGGGGCGGGGATGGGCGTGGGGTCAAAGAATGTCCTTTTGTAGAGCTCCTCACTCCCTCACTCCTCAATGCTTTAACACCTGGCATGACCTCAGGCAAGCCCTTTCCCCTTCCTGGGCCAGTTTCTCCATCTGTAGAACAAGGGGCGTGGATGATCCCCCCGCCAGATGGCCCTGTTGAGTCCTCATACCTCCTGCGCTTCCCAGAATTGTAATGGCTTCCCATTCCCAACCCAAGTCCGCAGTCCTAATCTGATAGTGAAGGCCTCCCAGGGTTGAGTGCTGACCCACCTTTCCTGGATTCTGCTCTATAGCTGCTTTCAGAAACCTGATGCATCAGCCAAACCGGCCATGCTGGCTTTTCCCAAGCATGACCCCCACACAGCGTCCCCACCTTGGTGCCTTAGCTCTTGCTGCTCTCTGAGCCTGGAACATCTTTTCTCATCACCTGAAACCCAACCTTAAATTCTGGACTCAGATGCCACCTCACGCCGGAAGCCTTTCCCGGTTCCTCAGTTGCCGAGACTGGCAGGGGATCCGTTCCATTGCCTGGCCCTCCCCCACAGCCCCTGAGAACCTGGAGGCAGAAATGCAGCATTCACAAAAACAAAATCGCTGCCAAGTAACGAGAGGAGAGGGATGATTCCAAACCAGTCCTCCGGGCCCCGCACCCTCCGGGGTTGGCACAGAGCCTCGGCCCTGGGCTGGAGACTGTCTTGGGATCAGAAACAGCAGACATATTGCTGGAGGCAGACTCACTCCAGGCCGCTTTCCAAGAAATACTGGCAAACATGGCCGCAGTACCTTGACCGTGTCTAGAGGGTGGCCGACGATGACGCTCGCTGCACCTGTTGATCAAAGAAGAAGACCTGGTCACTGAGCCCCTGGACTCCTCACGTGCACCAGCTGGGTCCTGGGATCAGACAGACGGCTCGGGCACTCATATCCCCTCGTTCAGTCAATGCCCAGTTCCCAGAGCCCTCCCACCCCCCGGCAATGTGCTAGGCACCAGCCCAGGCACTGGGGAAGGCATAGAAAATGAAGTAAAACCTGGGCTCTGCCTCTAGAAACAAGCACCCCCAAAAAAGGACAGTGAAGGTGCTGGGATAACTGGGTATCCGCATGCCTAAGAATGAAGTTAGATCCCCTACCTCATATCATATACAAAAATGAACTCAAAATTGACCAAAGACCTTAATGGAAACACTGAAACTATAAAAATCATTTACTAAAACACAGGGGAAAACTTCTTGATCCTAGAATGGCAAGAGATCCTTAGATATGAAACCAAAAGCACAAGTCACAAAAGAAAAAATAAACTGTGTGTCATACCAATTAAAAACCTGTGTGCAGCAAAGGACACTATCAAGAAGGTGAAGACAACCTATGGAATGGGGGAGAAATATCTACAAATCATATAGGTGATAAGGGTCTAGTATCCAGAATTTATAAGAAATACTTAAAACTAAAAAAGTTTTTTTTTTAAAGTAGGCTCCACACCCAACAGGAGGCTTGAACTCACAACCCTGAGATCAAGAGTCACACATTCCACCGACTGAGCCACGCAGGTGACCCCCCCCAAATTTTTTTTTAATGAGAAAAGGACATGAAGAGACATTTCTCCAAAGAAAATATACCCATGGCCAATGTGTACATGAAAACATGCCTAACGCCATTAGTCATGAGGGAAAGGCAAATCAACATCACAGGGAGATTCCCTTCATACCCACTAGGATGACTATCATTGTTTGTTTGTTGTTGTTGTTCTGTTTTAAAGGAAAACAGTAAGTGTTGGCAACGATATGGAGAGACTGGAACTCTTGCATGTTGCTGGTGGGAATGTATAATGTTGCAACCACTGTGGCAACGGCTTGTCATTTCCTCAAGAAGTGAAACAAAGAATCACCATACAACCCAGCAATTCCACTCCTAGCTAGAGACCTAAAAGAACAGACCACAGGCATTGGAACAAGTACATGAACACGTATGTTCACGGCAGGACTATTCGCAACGGCCAAAAGGTGGAAACAGCCCAAACGTCCATCAGTGCGTGAGAGGGTAAATGCCATGTGGTAAATCCCTCTGATGAATCTTGTTGGACATCAGTGGGGATGAACGAAGCATACCGCAGTGTGGATGAAGGTTGAGAATGGTACACTAGGTGCAAGAGGCTAGACACAGAAGGGTCCCATTGTGTCTGATTCCATCTACTCAAATTATCCAGAAGAGGCAAATCCACGGAGACAGAAACCTGGTTAAGGGTTGTCAGGGCTTGGGGGGAGGAGAAACGGGAGTGACTGCTTGATGGATCCAGGGACTTCTTTGGGCATGAGGAAAATTTGGAACTAGACAGAGCTGACAGATGAACAACACCGTGAATGCACTGAATGCCACTGAATTGGATGCTTGAAAATGGTTATTTCTAGGTTATGTGATTTTCACCTCAAAGAAAAGGGGGGAAGGTGTGAAGAGAAAACCCAGAAACTTTTCGGTTACCTTCACTTTTTCTAGACCTCACTTTTAGCAGGTGTAGGTGGGAGTCATATTAGCACCTACCTCACAGTTCCATTGTAAGAATGAAATGAGCTAATGAAAGTCAAGTACCAGCAAAGTCCTGGCTCCTATAGGCTGTTCAAAAAGAGATGCTGTCACTATCCAGTTTTTTTTATTGTTTGTTTGTTTTTTGTTTTTGTTTTTGTTTTTTTAAAGAAGCCCTCTCTGACATGGTGATGATACTCTGAATTTTTTTTTCTCACAGAAAAATGCCCATCCACACAGAGTCATAAGGCCCAAACAGCTTCGGTGGGAAGCAAGACTGCCCTGAGGTCATGTAGATGAAGAAGCCCTTGTTGTCGAAGTTGATGACTGTGAGGTTGAAACAGGAACCAATCCTCTATAATAAATTCCCTGCCACGATGATGAGGAATGAAGCGTCTCTGCTAGCAGGGGTGATTTAACCTGGTAAGGCAGTCCTGGAATATGAGACAGGTAGAGAGAGGGGCAGAGGAACCAGCTAACCCCAGAACAGACATGTGTTCCATCTAGAACCACCAGACCTCTCTCAGCCCCTCCTTCCCATGGAAGTGGGCAGAGGCAGAAAGGTGACAAGCAGAGGGAAGCTGGAGTATTCACTCTGTAGGAGCCCCTCCCAGCAGGGGAAGAAAGGATTTCTGGTCCCCAGACTCTAGTTGCTTGCTCACTAGTGAGTGCCTCCTTCACTGTGGGCATCCCTTAGTCCAGGGAAGCAGCCTCAGAGCTCACCTTGGATGTTTATCTCCCTGGTCACTCATTAGCCCACACATCTGAAAGCAGGGAATGCAAAGATCAGAAATGGGACAGTCAGGTCAGTGGTTTCCAGACCTGAGGACCTCACAGACCAGTAAAACTTCAAACAAAATGTAAAGGATGTCATGGTGAAATTTTATTCTGCAAGTTTATTAAGAAAGAAAACACCTAGAGATGAGTACAGGGGTTAAGATGGCCCTGGAACCAGGCTGTCTGGGTTGGAATCCCAGGGCTCAAGCTAGATGCATGGCCTTGAGCAAGTCACTGAATGTCTCTGTGTACCCATTTCCTCGTCTGTAACATGAGGATATAATAATTGTAGCTACCTCACTGGGGCTACAAAGAAATATACATCAATAGACATGAGACCAAGGCTAATTTATAGAGCCAGAAAGTAGATTCATGGTTGCCCAGAGGGAGGAGGAGGGGATGGAATTTAACTGTGAATGGGCATGAAGGATCTTACCGGGGAAGAAAATGTGCTAGAACGAATTTACGGAAATGGCTGAAACACTGGTATGGTTGCTAAAAATCACCGAATTGTATACTTGAAATGGGTATATCTTATGATGCATAAAATAGCCTCAGTGAAGTTGTTTTAAAAACACCTGTGGCACTTCAACAGCACCTGCTACTGACTGAGTATTCAGTTACGATGCTCATCCTCACTTCATGGAAGCAAGAAAACCCCCAAACCAAAAGACAACAACAAAATGTTAACATGAACAAAGTGAGGACGATCGCAGAATAAAGGACAATCCACTACTTACTGTGTGACTTGGGGAGGGCCCCGGAGTCATCAGAAACCTGCAGCTACTCGGACAGCCTTACCCTCAAACCCAGCCAAGGACAGCCCTACTGAAGTTGGTCTGGCTACGTAAGGGGATAGCCTTAAGTAGGGAAGGCTCTCCCCCAGAATGGCTGATAGTTGTCCAAAGAGGGCCTGAACACAGCTAGTGGGTCTCTGGGTACAGCAGCCCCCCCCCCCCACCATGGTAAAGTTAGGAGAGGAAGGTCTAGAAAGCCTGTGCAAAATAACTGCTTATGGTGAAAGGGACCTCCTCTGCTCATGACAGCAAGAAGCAGGGGCCCTGCAGCCACCTGCTGGGGGACAGAGGCGGGAGCAGCCCTCAGAAAGGGATCCTGGAATGCTATCTGGTCTGTTGCTCTTTTTATTTGTTTCATTTTCATTTTCCTATAAATCATCTGGTCTTCATTCTCAGAATACTCGGTGGGGCACAAACATATTAATTATAGCCTCTGTCTCAGCACCTCAGGTTTTTGGTTTTGTTTTTGCTTTTGACTTCGGGCAGGGGTTGCATTTGCCAACATCCCTTTTCTGATGATTCTCTTAGATGGGGCCAAAAGAAAGATAATATTTTACAATACGTGCTAGTGCTTCTCAAACCCTCCCCACACCCCGTCAGTAGCTGACAAAAGTAGAGAAATAAACCTACTGTAAAGAGAAGATCAGAGAAGCAAGGAAATGGATGCAACTGTTGCCCAAGCCGACCCATCCCGGGCCCAGCAGACAGCCGCTCCAGGAGCGGGTCCAAGAGTGCTGCGAGGAGTGACAGTCGATAAAGGCTGAAAACAGGAGAGGTTCCTCCTATCTGGCAATGGGCACCTGCAGCCAGGCGCTGGGCTCCCAGCTCGGCGCGCCCCGCACCCTCCAGCCGGGGCGCCCCCTAGGGCTGGCCTGACCGCGAAGCCGGGCTCCCCATCCCGCGCCCGGGACAATCGCCACCCTCACCCACAAGTTCTTGCAGCCGCGTCCCCCCACTCAGGCGCACAGCCGGGCTCCGGTGGGTGTGTGCGCGCCTGGGCGCTCCATTGGCTGTCGGCTTCGACGGCCGGTTTAATAGTTACCGGGGCCAGTTGGCCCGGTCCTCACTCGGAGGCAAAGCCGCAGCTCCCGGGGAACCCGCGACGCGGGTGGGGCAGCGGGCGCGGGGCAGCGAGGCCAGCAGCCGCGGGGCGGCGGGGCACTCCGGCAGCAGGCGGCGCGCACGCTGCGCGCGTGGTGGAGGCGCACGGGTGCGGGGCTCCCAGACCCACCACGGCACGGTCTGTAAACTCGGCCGGTCTCTCTTTTTCTCCCGGGCCCGGGCGCCTCCCGCGAGTACACTCACCTCCCGGGAGGCTCCCTCCCATCCAGGGCTGGGCTCACCTCCGATCCAGCCCGCCGCGAAGTCTTCCAGCTGGAAGCTGCCCATGGTCGGAGCCGCGGCGCCCCGCGCTCCTGGAGCCGGGTCGGTGCCCCGTCCGAGTCCGCGGCGCGTGGCCCGCCGGCCCGCGTGTCGGGGGAGGAGTTGGGAGCCTCGAGCGCCCCGCAGCTCCTACCGCGAGCCCGGTTTCCGCGCCGCCCGGCCCGCGAGTCGCCGCGCTCTCACCTCTCCGAGCGCCCGCGGCCGCGGCTAGCACGCCCCCAGCGGACCTTAAAGGCGCCGCACCGCGCCGCTCGGGGACACTGGGGCCCGGGGCGCTGCATTCCCCCCCCACCCCCCCGGCGCCCACGCCTGGCCACCTCACACCCTCTCTCCAGGCCTTGAGGCGAAGATGCCGGCCCTGCCTTGTTCACACTTCCTCCGGGACACGGCAAGGGATGTCAGGGAGAGTTTTGCAAAGTTCATCACAAGAGGTAGAAAGGGCGGCTTTATCCCGAGTCGGCAAGAACGGGATCCCAAGCACCAAGAGCTCGCTGTGATAGGATCGTAAAACAGCGCTGAAGGAACGCTAACTGAAGGCGCAGCGAGCAGCGTGGCCACAAGGCCTTCGTTTCCCGAGGGGCTGATTGAAAGCTAGGAGACAGTTTCACCATGGAAGACACAGGACACACAGTTTTTCAGGTCCTTCTTGAAGGTTAGGGACTCTTTCTCGGCCACAGCCTGCACGCCTCTCTGGCTGCAGAACCCTATCTATTCAAGAATAACTCAAAGAGTGTGCGGAAAGTCCCTAGCCCAAAGGTAGGCTCCAAGTCAGCTCTAAATAAATACTCGCTCTCTGGAGGTCTTCAGGCCAGAGTCTGTGCCCGGGGCGCTGTGCAGGGTTCCACTTCCTCCTCGCAGCGGCTGTGAGCAGGCGTTCGTATCAGCCCTGCCGCGGGCCAGGTCTATGTGTCCGCTCGGCGGCGACAGTACCCAGTGATTCCATCAAACACTAACCTAGGTGTTGCTGGGAAGCTATCTCTATAGATACGGTTCGCAGCCCAAACCAGGTGACTTTAAGTATGGGAGCTTATCCTTGATCGCCTGGGTGGGTCCCACCCAATCCGTTGAAAGGCCTTAAGAGCAAAACGGAGGGGCACCTGCCTGGCTCAGTGGGAAGAGCATGCGACTCTTGATCTCGGGTCTTGAGTTTGAGCCCCCTGTTGGGTGGAGAGGTTCCTTAAAAATAATTTAAAAAAAAAAAAAAAAAATTAGGAGTGCCTGGGTGGCTCAGTCGGTTAAGCCGCTGCCTTTGGCTCAGGCCATGATTTCAGGGGCCTGAGATGGAGCCCCACATCAGGCTCCCTGCTCAGTGGGGAGTCTGCTTCTCCCTCTCCCTCTGCTGCTCCCCCTTGCTTGTTCTCTCTCGCTCATGCGCGCTCTCTCTCAAAAAATAAAATTAAAAAAATTTTTTAAGAATTAAAAAAACTTTTTAAAAGAGCAAAATGGAGGCTTCCCCCAGGGAAAAGAAATTTTGCCTGTGGAATGCAGTGCCAACTCCTGCCTGGATATCTCCAGCCTTGCAGCCTGCACTCCAGGTTTCAGACTTGCCCAGCTAGACCCCACACTTACATAACATATGTATGTCCCCTACCGATTGTTTCCCCGGTGGGACCCTGCGTTCACCTGACACCGCTCTGACAGCACTGATTCCAATCAGCTGTGGGCTTTCTCTTCCGTCTCCCAGCCCCGGGAACTGATGTTAACTGGCATCCCTGTCATGTCCCACTCAGCACCCAAGCAAGCAAGCACCTGGACATTCAGGGTCGTGTCTAATTTTCAGGTACAGCTCTCCAGGGGCCTAGCTCCCCTCAGATCCAGGCTCAGCCTACACTGTCCGCCCTGGGCCACCCAGGGAGGCCGAGGGGTAGTCCTCTGTCCCTCAGATATCCTCTCTGTAGGGAAGCTCTGCACCCAGCCAGGACCCAGCCGGAGGTCCACACTCACTGGGGCACATGGCCTGGCTGTATGCAGGTGCTTTTGGCGCAATGGGAGTTCCCTGACCTCCTTCCAAGAAGGAAGGTGATTTGATGCTAACTTCCAGCAGGACACCAGCCTTGGCACCCCCACATTGTGAGGGTATGGTCTAGAAGAAGGGGCCTCTGCTGGGCCTGCTCTTCTCCTGCTGACACGTCCATATCACCTCACCCAGGCCATCATGCTGCCACCAGCCAGGCCGCCTCCTTCCAAAGCAAGATGAAGTCTGACCACTGAGGCTTGCTGAGAAGGGCCTAGAAGCCTGCTGAGGAGTCAGGGCTCACCATCAGCACTGACCCCCAAGCTATGCCCCGCCTACCAGGTCTGGGGTATGTGCTGGGACAGTTCTAAGAAATGAAAGGTCTCCCAAGAGTGGCCTTTCTGTGAGTTCACCACTGAGCAAGTCAACAGGTGGGAAGGCCCACTCTCTTGGAGGACCCCCAGGCCGACTGTCATTCCTCAGTCCCATGTCAGCAGTAACTGGAAGGTCCTGAGTTGGCAGGGTGGCCCCGAAAGCTACTGCTTAAACTGCTAATGAGTGCAACAGAATGGAAGGTGTGGGCTCCTTTCCAGAATACACCACTGTGCTCCATTCCCAAATGTGTGCCACCAATCTGCGCATGAGGCACCTCACCCGACAGGCAGGGGGAGGACCCAGGTCTAGTGGCAGTCAAGGGGCAGGCCTGGAGCATCCCAGACCACTAGGCTGGGGGACCTGGCCGAATGCTCACTCTGGGGAGGGGGTCTGGTCTGTGGCTGACTCTTGGCTTCCCTGCTTGGGAGCATTTGGAATGCTGCCATGCACATTTATATTCTACCCTTGGGAGGGAGCGGGTAGGGAAACTGAGGCACAGAGAGGTCAGCTCCCTGGGTTGCTAGGGCCAGAAAAATCCCCATTTCCTTTCTCCCTCAACTCTTCCTGAGAGGTACCCTCCGCGGGAGCATTTCCCGCTGCTGTGGGGTACACACGTGGGATGGGCTGCTAACCTCTGACCACCTGCGGCCCACTTCCCACCTCTCCTTCGCCTTTTCAGGGGACGACTTCCCTGTGCCCCAGCTATGGGCCAGTCTCTGCTCTTGGGAGTTGACAGAGAGGAGGCAGTTTGGGTTGCCCACAGGGAGGTGACGGTGAGAGCCCTGGGAGGGAGCTGTGTGCCAGGTGGCTGTCAGGGACGGCCTCCAGGCCTCAGGCTCTGGGCGCCTGCACTGCGTCTCTCCAGCCTCACGCTCCATCTCCTCAAGGCTCTCCCAGCCAAGCCCTCCCTCCCCACGGGCCTTGCCTGAGCAGCGCAGTCCTGGATCAGCGGACTCCTGCCCCATGGCCTGCGGCTGTGGCCCTGCCTTCTGGAAGCCCACCCCCGCTCAGCTCTTCTCCCCTTCTCTGCTGTTCCGCTCTCCCTCCTTGGTGCTTCTTCCCCGTGTGGCCCTCCGTGCGGGGTTTCTTGGGCCCCTCATGGCCCCCCTGTCCCAACCACGCCCGCGCCTCTCTGCTCACAAGCGCCACATCCCATCTCCCACTCAGACTTCACACACCTTTCTTTACTCAACACCGCCACCTGGGAGGCCCCACATCATCTCTAATGTGACACGTACCTTGAACTCTGTAACTCCCAAAGTATTCCTCTTTCCCTACCCAGCCAGTCACCCAAGCCAGACCCTGGATGTGGTCTGATTCCTCTGTCTGCCCCAGGCCTCATGCCATCAGCCATCTCCTCCATGGCCCTGCCGCCCAGCCCCTTCTGCCCTCTCCCTATGTGGCCGAGCTCAGGCCTGTACCACTCTCTGCCTGCATCAGGGTGACAGAGATGCTCTGCCCCGTCACCCTACCGCGGTGAAATTCTGAAACCTTCCATCTGCTCCAGCCCTCCTCTGCTGAGGGACCTCCCATGACTCCCCATGGCCTCGAGCATAATTCCAACACCCCAGCTTGGCATGCAAGGGTCTGCGGGCCTGGGTCTGGCGGCCTTTCCACTTCTTACTACCTACCACCTCCCCTCAGGCTGGAGCCCCAGCTGGGCAGTGTGCCCTCCAAACCCCACCTGCTTTCTGCGTGCAACCGTGCACACATGTTCTCCTATTACAAACGCCCTCTCCTCTGCTTCCCTGGCTAACCCCTGTACCTGACTCCTTTGAGACTCAGCTCAGCCCCCACCTTCTCCTGACATGCCTTCCATGAAGCACTCACCACCCCACTCCACACTGGATCTGCTCTCTCCCCGGTGTGTTTCCAGAATATCTCGGGCATATCCATATCACGGCTACCACCCTCTAAAGGTTAGTCTGTCTTCCTGAGAACAGGGTGCTGCCTTATTCTCCTGTAAACCTGCAGCACCTGGCACAGGCCCGGTGGACAGCCACCACTCAGTGGGCCTTAAATGGGGAAGGCTGTGGAGCAGAAGTCAGAAAGGCCTGCTGACTGCCGACAGCTTAAGACGGGGTCCAGATACAAGGCAGAGCAGATGAGGCCCTGGGCCTTTCTTGGCATGTCACAGAAGCCTGGCTCCTTTCAGGCCCTCAAAGCTACCAGATGTTTTTCCACCTCAGGACCTTTGCACTAACCACTCCTGCTTGTGGCTCCCTCCTCTTGCATTTCTGGAGGAGAGCTTCTACTTCCTTCAGGCCTAAGGTGAAACGTCATCTTCCTAGAGGCCTCCCCAGATCCCTGGGCCAAAGTCAAGCCCTTGTCCCTCTTGAGGCATCCCTGTTTCTCATTCCACCCCTTACCATGTTGGTCAGTCCTCGAGCAATGCCTGGGATGCCTGGGAGCGTAGGACTCTTCTGACTCATCCACGGCCACGGCATCCTAAGCCTCAGCCACGGAGCAGATGAACAGGACTTCCTGACTGCTGAATGCAAATGAATGGAGTGGAAACACATGTGTATGTTGTCTTTTTCTTTGGGCATTTGCACCTGTTGCATCCATCCTGTACTGGCCTCAGACAGTGGGAGCTCTCTGGTTCCTTCCCTGACTCTAATGGAAAGAGAAAAGAGCCCCTACGGTGACTTTTAAGGTGCTGTTCGAGCTTCTCATTTGGGGCAACGTTCCCTCCTTTATTGACAGTTCTTTGAGAAAGTCTATTCAGAGCATGTTCAGACTGTATTTGGTCCAGCAGCAATTCAATTTGACTCCAAGTTAAGAAACAGAGTTGCAGGGCTGTGCAGGGGGGCAAAGCAGCCACTGGAAGACTGGGTGGCCTGGGCTCTGCTTCTCGTGCTGCTGCTGCCTCCCTGGGCCCCGTGGGCAAGTCCAGGCCTCAGTTTCCCCTTCTGTCTTTTGGAGAGTACAGATGACTTCCGTCTTAGGCAGTATCCAAAAAGTATGAAATTCTGGGCCGCAGCCACACCAGCTCTGGGTGTCTTGTCAAGATGTGCCAGCAGAGGGCGCTGCCGTCCAGCACTTGGGATCCCGGGAGGAAAAAACCAGCTTGGCGGCTCCCGGGGGAGTTTCTGGGCCCAGATTCCTTGGCCCCGGGCTGGCAGAGCATACACTTGGGCAGTGAAAGAGGAGCTGACCTGGGAGGCTCAGAGGAATCTGAACGTGCCAGAGAGGACTTCTGAGAGGACTGAGGAGGATCCATCTGAGGCTTTTCCGAGCTGACTGTACTTGGAGGGAGAATGCCCCGGTATCAAGACCTTGAATATACCAGGGTCTTTTTTTTTTTTTTAAACCAGGGCTCCAAGCTGGCCCAGTGCTATATGCTCCACCTATAACATCTCATTTTATTCTGTGAGGAAATTCCCCATTTTATAGGTGAAAGGAGTAAGGTTCAGGGATGTTAAGCAATTTCCCCAAAGCCACACAGCCAGTGAATGGAGGATTGATTACACACCTGCTGTATGACTCCAGGGCCCAGCTCTTAACCAAGGTGCTGCCTCTTGGCTAAGACTCAGAAAGTTGAGGTGACTTTCTCCAAAGCCCTTGCTTGCCCCCATCCCTGCCCTGGCCCATCTGCACAAATGTCCTAACTTCTGTGCTTTAGTTTCTCCACCATCAATAAGATGGTATGAACATTTGCCAACCACACTCATATTCTTAGGGCTTCTGGAGCAGATGCCCCAGTAATCATGGGGAATGCCCTGGGATACCCTCTGTCCTGTCCTCCCTGACAGACTCCCATGGGCCGAGCTGGTTCTGTGCACATCTGAGAGCAAGGAAAGCCTGGCCCACCTTGGGCTTTCCTTCTCAACTGATGGACATCAGTGGGCTAGTGCCCAGGACAGGTGGAGGCTAGGCAGGTCAGGGGACCAGGTAGATCTAGAATGGACTGGTTTCTGCAAGAGGAAAGGGGCATGGGAGGAGGGGTGGAAGGATCCAGTACAGCAGTTGAGACCACATCCCAAAGTCCCTGCTAAACACCTATTGGGGACCAACCTGCCGGGGATGCAGAAGGCTTGAGCTGCTGACTCAGGAGAGAAGTTTGTGTTGAAGACGTTTGCCCCAGCTCTGCCATGTGGGGGGGTCTCCCCTATCATGCATTCTTCAAACATCAGCTACAGGGTCCTGGGGGGAGGCCAGGAAACTCCATACTCTGGATGACCTGTAAAGAATTCAGGCCAGGAGGGACAGAAGAAAGTCTCAAGGGCAGACTCAGAAGCCGCAGGAAGGAGGTGACATCTGAGTGGATCCTAAAGAGACAACCTGGGTTTTGACCCATGAAGGTAGTAGAGAAGGGCAGGTGGGCGGAGGCAAGAACCTGAACAATGCCAGTCAGGGAAGGCAGGAGACCCTGAAGAGGCTCCTTGCTGTGGGAGGGGAGGCTGAAGGCTGGGGGTCTGATGGTGGAGGACCTTGGCCAGCAGAGTGACTATAGGTGGTCCTCAGGCTTTGTGCTGCTCCCTGTGAGTGGACAGAGGACCCGTCTTGCAGCTATCTGCATCTCACCGAGACAAACCTCCCTGACCCACGCTGAGGAGGGCTTGGGCTCCTTGCAAACCAGCTTTTGCTCTCAGCGAGGACCTGGTCATCTTGTCCCGGGAAAGCGGAGGCCTGTGCTGGCCAAGCGTCTCAGAAGGGCTGTGGTCCCCCTCTCCACACCTGCCTGGGCAGTTCACCGTCACCCCAGGACACGCACAACCGAATGCCCTCTGCATGAGGGTGGTGGCCAGGACTGGGGAACAGGGCCAGGGGACAGGTGGGCAGGGATTCGAACCATCAGTACCTTCCATGCCCAGGGACAGCACGGGCCTTCTTACTTGCTGCGCATCACCTTAAGGAAAGACACAGGGTGTGACCAGACCTCCAGCTCTGAACCCACCCAAATCCCATTGTTCTCTGCTCCAGGGTCCCTGTGAACGTGGCAAAGAGCAGACTTCTGGTTGTTAAGAGAGGAGAGATTTTAAAGACTCCAAAGACATCTCAATTCTGTACAAAGTACAAAGGAAAACTTTAAAAGAACAAAATCCCAAACCATATGGATTATATTTTCTCTAAAAGAAAGATTTGCTAAGTGACAAAACCTGTGACCAGGGAGGAGGCTCAGGCACTACAAGGCCCCTGGGGCCGGGGCAGCAGGGAAGCCACCCACTGGCCCACACCCGCACGGTCCTGCGGCAGCTCCCCTGTGACGTCAGCCGGCCACAGCCCCACCTTCTCCCTCCTGCACACCAGCCTCAGTGAACGAGCTCGCTCCCCCCGTGAGTCACCAGGATTGGGCTCTGGATCTTGTATGACAGCATTTCGGTGGCCAGTGTCCAGGAGGACCCCCAGCGCTGACATTCATGCCCTTGTGAGGTCTCTTTCCACACTGAATGACAGCTCATCTGCGTGACCCACAGAGTATGCCGAAGGTGACAATCCGGGACTCGTGAGGCTAGGTGGGAAGAGTCCAGCTGTGAGAGCGAGCAAGCAGAGCCTCCAGCCCCCGTCAAGCCTTCGGGTGACCACAGCCCTGGCCGATACCCTGACCGCAACTTCACGAGAAACCCCAAGCCAGAGCCGCCCAGCCAAGCTGCTGCCAGGTTCCCGACCCTCACAACTGGGAGAAAATACGTGTATGTCATTATTTGAAGCCACTGAGATGACTTATTACAGAGAATTTGAGATCTAATAGAAGTAACGTAAGCGTAATGTTAATGTTCATTATGGTCTAAGCATAACAGTCAAAAGCATCGGGTCCAGGTGAGATCTATTCACAGCCTGGCTCTACTATTTTCTGGCTCTGGGTTCTTCACTTGGCCATTTAATCAACCTGCGCCTAGACCTTCTCATCTGTGAAATGGGAGCGCCAATCATGCCTAAAAGAATCATTCTTTTTTTATATATTGTATTTTAAGATTTTTTAATTTATTTATTTGAGAGAGGGAGAGCGAGAAAGCATGAGCAGGGGAGGGGCAGAGGGAGCGGCAGACTTCCCGCGGAGCAGGAAGCCTGACTTGGGGCTCGATCCCAGGACGCCAGGATCATGGCCTGAGCCGAAGGCAGGCGCTCAATGACTGAGCCACCCAGGCGCCCCTAAACGAAATCATTCTTAACTCCTCCTCATTGCACGTGAAGTGCTCAGCCCCGGGCCGGCACACGGTAAACAATGGCAGTGAGGTGGCGCTTACCCTTGTTACGGCCTCTGTGTCCTGACATGTGTTCGTGCATGTGTCTGTGCCACCACAGAACTCCCAGCCGATCTGGCTGGACCGACGAGCAGCAAGCAAACTGCTCTTCCAGATAAGTCCATTCCCTCACCCTGGTCCTCTCTTGCCCCAGATCCTTCCTGCAAACTGCTCACTCCAGAAAACTCTTCGTCCCGAAACACTGGCGGTTTTCTTGGGCGCGCGAGCCAATCAGGTTCGTCCAGCTCCTTCGGGAGCACTGGTGGGGGGCCCTGCTGATGCTTGGGAGGCCGCTCGCGTGGGGACAGGAAGCCACACGGCCACCCCAGCTTGGACTGGCCCAGGAGAGAGTGGCCCCCGTTTCTAAGAGGCAGCCAGACACTTCCCAGCCCAGTCCATTTCTCTGAGGGCAGCAAGAGCCCAGGGACACCCGCTGGCTGGACCCAGCCCTGTGGGACATGAAAGGGGGAAAGACCAGTCACCCCCTCCAAGAACAAAGCCAAGGAGTCTTCCAGCAAGGGCACTGAATGTCTTCACCCTACTGTCAGCCCAGCCCGAAGGGAAATCATGAGTGGCTCAGAAATTTTTTTAAAAGTGCATTTTAAAAAAAAGCAATTCTTGGAGGTAACCGAAGTACGGCCGCCTGATTCCTCGCGCGCGTCCTCTCAACTTTGCCGTCCTCGGGCAGATGGGGGAGCAGGGGAGGGTGTCCTGCTGGGTGGAGGGACAGGGATCCAGCCATCACAGGGGAGGGGTGGGAGCATGAAACCAGTGCCACGGGACAGAGAAGGTGAACGTGGGTACCAAGAGACTGCTTCGAATAGGAGCCACGGCTCACTGCCCCGGGGGAGGGGGGGGAGTCCTGTCATCATAACCACGTGCTTCAGCCTCGGGGCCATCTGCTGTGGCATGGGGTGAGCCTGGCGTTTGGGGCCAGGCTGGGGCACCAGGACATCTTACCCGCAGAGGTCAGGGAGGCAGGTCTTCGGTAGCCGTGTGTTATGTTGCTTTCCTCTGCTTGCTACTCCCAAGCGCCATAAGCCAGGGAAGGAAAGGGGGCAGGGAGGGAAGGCCGGTGGGATGGCCTCCAGGAAGCTTGACGGGGGGTCGCTGGCCCTTTCCTTGCTGTGTGGAGACTCACTGAGGAGGGGTGTAGAGGAAAGGGTTTTAAGTATTCAGGCCCCGAGGACAGACAGACCCAGGTATGAATCCCAGCCCACTGTTTGTGAGCTGTGTGAGCCCAGGCATGCAGCCTACCTCTCTGAGCCTGTTTCTTCATTGGGAGGATGGAGTGGACACAGCGTCTATCCCTAACCCATAGCAAATGCTCCATACATGGAAGATGCACGTATTTCTCCAAAGCATCCCGTTAGGGCATCAGTTGCAACCCTTGTAGGGAAGTGACTTAGTCTCTGGTCTGTATCCCTCGGTTGTTCCGTGGACCCTGCTCCCTCCCTCTGAGCTTGGGGCAGGCTAGAGCAGAACCAGGACCGTGGGGAGGTCTGAGTGCTGGGCCAGGCTGACATCCCCTCTGTGGAGCCCCTTTTGGGGCTGATGCTCTCCATTTGTCATCAGGCAGTTTTTCTGGCTAGGAGGGCCAAGGGAGCCCCCAGGGCTGTGGGGTCACTTCCTGAGGCTGTGGGGTCGTGGGGCAAGGCTGAGCATCTCCCCTCCATTCCCCGAAGAGAAGGCAGCCCCCAGGCCTGCCGAGTCGGGACCCTGGCGTGGAGCTGCACATCAGCAGGGCACAGGGTCCCCGTGTTTGCCCCCCGCCGAAGTAGACTGAGAGGGGATGGAAGGGCCTGCCAGCCTTCGGGATCCTCCTGCCCACTCTGCAGGTCATAGGCACTGAGGCAGAGGGTCCCAGGCCAGTTTGGGAGCCTCACCCCCAGCCACCTTCACCTCTTGCTGATGAGCAGGTACTGGGGCCCATTCTCCTGCTGCTACCAGCTCCGCTCGCTCACACTGTGGCTGCACCAGGCCTGGGCAGCTCCCCGTGGGCTCCCGGCCCCCTGACGGGGAGGAAGGAGGCCCAGGGCTGGTGTACAGCTCCTCCCCAGGGGTTCTGTAGCGCGGCACGGGTCCCGAGGCACAAAGGCCGTGGCCCCTGAAGGCAGCATCCCTGGAGAGAGGGACAGTCAGCCTGCTGTCATGGGAGTGGCCTGCCGAGACCAGCAGGATGGGGCAGCAGGGCGGAGAATGTAAGGACCCGGGGATGGTGCCCGGGCTTGCCGAGACTGCCTGTATGGGAAGGAGACAAGATGATGGTGAGCCAGGCTCGCAGGTTCGGCCGGAAATCCGGGACTGGCCTGGCGCTGGCAACTGCAGGACCTCGGCACGGGTACTGGCCTGGCTTGCTGGGTAGGGTCCCTGGACAGAGGTCTGAAGGATGCCAGGGGGCTTGGGGCTGCTCCTCTTGCCCCCCCACCCCCCCACTCACAGAGCACCCGCAGCTGACGGTCATGCTGCAGAAGCAGCCAGCCAGGGCCTCTTCCCTTGTGCGTGGGTCTCGGGAGCCCCCACATGACCTGCCAGGAAGGACCAGGCTGGGAAAACTCTCCTCCTTGGAGCGGTAGTAAGGGAAGAACCCGCTGGGTGGTTCTGGGTCCTCAGGGAATGGCACCTCTCTGATGTTCTGGTCTCTGCCTCGGTCCCTGCCAACCTCGCGCGGTGGGGCTGGCTCCTCCACAGCCAGGAGCTTCCCGTAGGTGCGGAAGAAGGGCAGGTACTCCGAGGCCACCAGGGGCCCATGGGAGAGGTCGAGGCTGCTGGCCTGGAGGTGCTGGGACAGGGGCTCTGGGCCGTCCTCCAGGAGGCTCTGGGAGACCGAGACCCTGGGATCAGACTCACAGCTCTTCTGGGATGACTGGGAAGAGAAAGGGTTTCCACCTGTTATGGCAGCCCAGCTTCCCTGCCCCCGAGCTTCGTCCCCGTTCCTGCCGACACTGGAGGCCAGAGGGGTCTTTCTTTCCAAAGCATAAACCTGAGTGCAGCTCTCCTTTGTTAGAGCCCAGCGGTGGTGGCCAGCCGTGAGTAGGTTGCCCAAGAGCCCTGGAGGACCTGGCCCCACCAGCATCTGCAGCCGGCCTTGCGTCCCTCTCCCCTGCTCGCTCCACTCTGTACACACCAGTCTCCTTGCCCTTCCTCGGTCACACCCAGCTTGGCCCAGCTTTAGAGCCTATGCCCAGATCGGCCTTTCGCCTCTCAGTTCAGAGGAGCCTTCCCTACCCCTGCCTCTCCCCACCCCTGCCTTGAGTCCTGATCACTTCACCCCTCACATCTCCCACACTGGAATGTTCTTGCTCTGTGCTCTGCCTGTTCTGGTGTGTGGTGGTCCTGTCTGTCTGATGCTCCTGGCTCATGGCAGGCATGCAACTGATACTTTTCCAGCAAATGACTGGGCTAATCTGCTCTCAGGTCATCTCAAATTCCCTTCACTGTCCAGTCCAGCCACACAGACCTCTTGGTCCTTCTCACTCGCCAAGCAGCCTCCCGCCACAGGGCCTTTGCTAATGCTCCTGCCTAGAATCTCTTCCTTCTCCTTTTCCCTGGTTAACAACTTCAGCCCTTGGCTCCAGGCCACTCTCTGTACTTCTCTGACTTAGCCGCATCACTCTGTTGTTGACTCCCACCACCCTGATGCCCCTCACTCAGAGCACCCACTCCTCTGCTATGAAACATTCATCTGCATGGTTACTTATTAATATCTCTCATCTTACTAGTTACAAATTCCACTGAGGCAATGCCCATCTGTCTTCTGCATCCTCCGGGCCTAGAACAGCCCTGGCACATGGCAGATACCAAATATTGGAATAAAGGAAAGGAAGGTGGGAGGGAGGGAGAGAAGGAGGAAGAAAGAGAATATTACACTGGGTTTGGCCAGGAACAAAGTCCTTGCCAGACTCCATGTCAATAGGAAGGGGAAGACATGTCTTGTGGGGAAGTTGGGGAGGGGAATGAGGAATTACTCCCCAGGCCCAGAGGGGACAGAGAAGCCCAGAGCACCTGTCAGTAACCTCTGTCCACCTTTGCCAATCAGGATCAGACCCAGAGCCCATGGGTACATGTGAGGTCTGGGGGGTACCCTGTGGACTCTGAGTCCCACAGGAAGGACTTATGGTCTGGCCCTAGCCTTCTTGATCCTTGCTGGGGCCTCTGGGCTTGAGTTTCCCTCCCTGATCCCATGTCATGTGGTCGTGTTGGTTCTAACTCCTTGTGTGCAGCTTCACCAGCGTAGTCCCCACTGGGAGTCCTAACCCTGGGTGAGAGCCCAGGGCCCGAGAGACTGAGAGCTCCAGAAGAGCAGGGACCAGGCCCCCTTCCCCTGAGTCCTGGTGCCCAGCTCAGGGCCCCCTGTGCTAAGTTTCCACCACTCCCTAGACACCCCATGGGCCCTCTGCAGTCCTCTCTCTCAGACAATCCACAGGAGCCCCGTTCCAGCTTTGCTGGGCCTAGGAAACAAGACGGGCTAGAGGCGGTGCCAGGGTTTGAGGCCAAGTCCACCCTATTCCAAAGCTGTGACCTATGTGGTATTGTGGTCTGAACCGTGTGGGGGCACAAGATATGTACCCGGGGTCCCTGGGAATGCAACCTTATTTGGAAATAGAGTCTTTGCAGATGCAATCAAGTTAAGATGAGGTCATACCGGATTAGGGTGGCCCTAAACCCAACAACTGCGGTCCTTATGGGAGAAATTTGGACCCAGACACAGAGGGAGCATCATATGACGTTGGGGCAGAGACTGGAGTGGTGCTGCCACAAGCCGGGAGAGCAAGGAGCCGCCAGAAACTCTGAGAGGCAGGGAACACATTCTCCTTGAGCCCGCAAGAAGGAACCTGCCTTCAGAACTGTTCGAGAATGCATTTGTGCTGTGTTAAGCCACCCAGTTGGTGATGATTGGTTCGGGCAGCCCCAGGACACCACCACATACAGGTGGGTCACAGGGCCGTTGCATGGGTGAGGGGATTTGCCACAAGCATGAAGGTTTGCAGGGCTCTCCTGGCAATACCTCTTGAGCAGCTTATGGGGAGAAGCCCATCACTAGGGCTGCACTGTCCCTGCAGGGGCTGGGTTCCCCGAGGCCTTACCCTTCCTGCCATCCCGCCGTGCTGGCCCAGAGGCTCTCTCACACCTGAGTCTTCCCCACCTGGGCCCTGGTTCTGCTTCACCAGTGGGTTCTGGATTGAAGGAGGCCAGGTGTGCCCCCACCTACTCTCCAGAGGGGCTAGGCAAAGCGGCACGTGCCCAACGCCACGTATGCTGTCCCTCGGCCACCGCCTGTGGCATCCATCCTGGAGCCAGCAGTGGCCCCAAGTTGTGACATGATCAAGGCTAATCTTCAAACTCTGGCGAGAAAGACAAAGCTGCCCTTGGCAGGTCCCTTCCTCCTGGCCTGCTCTTCACCCTGGCAAATTCCCCTCTGCCTGTCAGAGAAGATTCTACCATGAAGTCACAAGGCCTGGTGCCAGGCAAGAAAGCCAGATGGCTCCGTTACCACGGAGACTCCTGCCCCAGCGCCAAACACCTGTGATCCTCACCTGCCTCTAATTCCACTTAATCCAGCTCTCCCCAGAGACTCGGGGGAAACAAAGGGGAGGCAGACAGCTTCGGGAATCAGATCAGCTCTCAGGGCCAGTGAGCTCGCTCGGGGACTTGTGCCCAGAGACTCAGAGAGTGCCCCAGCACCGCCCGTGGAAGCTGAGGAGGGGCCCCCCCAAGGTCCATGTTGTTGCCGAGGGCTGTCCGGACCCCTCCTTCCCTGGATGCCTCAGCCCGTTCGGCTCTCTGCTCCTGCCTCCTCTCCTCTGTGGGTCTTCCCCAGTCACTCGTGAGCACCAGGTGAGAGGACAGAAGAAGTGCTCATGCCGAACGCCTGCTTTTCCCCCCACAGAGCCACCATCCCCAGCTTGGGTCCCAGGCCGATGCTCCTGCCCCAGGGGAAGAGACCAGCATTTGTTGCCAGCTACCATGCTGGGTGTTCCCCTCAGGCAGCCCTCGCTACAGCCCTTCGAGTCAGGAATGGTACCACTATGGTGCCGTGTTACCGTCTGGGGAGTTGAGGCTCAGCACTCGGATGGCCTTTCAGAGGTAGTCCTTAGCCCTAGGGCTGGAGACAGGAGCCCGGACACACTGCACAGGGCCACGGGACCCAGCTATCGCCAGGACCTCAAGCTTCTCCAAGCACAGGGTGACCCAGCCGGGATCCCCTTCACCCCCACCCTGGGCCATTAAAGCTTGCTTTTCTTGTTTGATAGATGTAACTCTTTAATCCACATGGAATCTATTTTTTGTAAGTGGTAATAGATAAGGCTCTAATTCTATTTTCTATTTTGAGTTATATATGTTGATGCAACATCATTTATGAATAATGTATTCCTCCACCAACCTGATTTGAAATACCAGAGTAACCACATTCGAAATTCTTAACTATTGTAAACGCAAGTCAGTTTCTCAAAATTATCTATGGTTCTGTTCCTCTTTGTCTCTCTTGGTACCAGTGCTAAATTGTCTTGAGCTCTTTAGTTTTATCATGATTGTAATTCATTATACAGTCATATTTTTACTATTTTTAAAAATTTATTTATTTATTGGAGAGAGAGAGAGAGAGAGAGCGATTAGGAGGAGGGGCAGCGGGAGAGGGAGACAGACTCCCAAGCAGACTCCAAACCAAGCATAGAGCCCGAGGCAGGGCTCAATTCTGTGACCCTGAAACCACAACCCGAGCAGAAACCAAGAGTCAGACGCTTGGGGGCGCCTGGGTGGCTCAGATGGTTAAGCGTCTGCCTTCAGCTCAGGTCATGATCCCAGGGTCCTGGGATCAAGCCCCGCATCGGGCTCCTGCTCAGTGGGGGGCCTGCTTCTTCCCCCCCCCGCTTCTCCCCCTGCTCATGTTCTCTCTCTCTCTGTATCTCTGTGTCTCAAATGAATAAAAAAAAAAAATCTTAAAAAAAAAAAGAGTCAGACGCTTGGCAACTCAGGCCACCCAGGTGTCCCCATTATACAGTCATATTTTTAATAATCAGCTTTACTGAAGTCTAGTTTACATACATCATAATGTGTATTACTTACAACCTAAAAATCCACATAACAACCCCAAAATTAATATACAGAAATGCCTCTCTTCAGGTAGTCCCCCACCCTGGCCTCCCAGTCCCAAGCAACAAGTGATCTGAGTTTTGATGCCATAAGTTCATTTTGTCTATTCTAGAATGAACGGAATCACACAATCTGTACTTTTGTGTGCGGCTTCTTTTACTTAACATTTTGTTTTTAAGACTCATCCATGTGTCGGTGTTCTGTTTGTGCCTTTCTACTGAGGAGCAGGACACCACTGTATGATATAACATGGTTGGCTTATCCACTCATCAGTGTACAGACAGTCCAGGTGTTTCCATTATCAATAAAGCTGCTACGAATAGTAACGTATAAGACTTTGTGTGGGCATAGTTTTTGTTTCTCTTAGGTTGATACCTAGGATTTGAGTAGCTTGATAGTACAGTAAGTGTATATATACTTAAGAAACTGCCAAACTGGGGTGCCTGGGTGACTCGGTCAGTTAAGCATCTGCCTTCGGCTCAGGTCATGATCTCAGGGTCCTGGGATGGAGCCCTGCTCTGCAGAGAGTCTGCTTCTCCCTCTCCCTCTGACCCTCCTCCCTGCTTGTACTTTCTCTCTCTCTCTCTCTCTCTGTCTCAAGTAAATAAAATATTTAAAAAAACAAAACAAAAAACGCTGCCAAACTGATTCCAAAGCAAAGTTGCACCATTTTACATTCCCAGTGGCAATTGATGTATGAAAGATCTAGTTGCTTCCCATTCTTGCCATCACTTGAAAATTTTGCCATTCTAGTGGGTGTGTACTGGTATATTATTATGGTTGTAATTTGCATTGATGACTAATGATGTTGAGCATCTTTTCCTGTGCATATTGTCAACTTATATACCTTCGTTTGTTAAGTTTTTTAATCTTTTGCCCATTTTAACAACTTTATTGTTCTAATTAAAGTACAACAAACTGCAGATATTCAAAGTATGCGATCTGACCAGTTTTCACAAATGTACGTACTTGGGAAACCAAAGTGTACACAATCAGGATAACAAACATTTCTATCAGTCCCCACAATTTCCTCATGCACTTTTGTAGTCTGTCCCTCCCTTTCCAGGCAACCACTGATTTGTTCTCTGTCAATATAGATTATATTTCCTACAATTTTACATAACTAGAATTAAACACTCTATACTTTGTCTTCTTTTACACAGCATAATACTTGTGAGATTCCTCTATGTTTTTGCATGTACCAATAGTTTGTTCCTTTTTTATGACTAAGTGCTTTTTCATTGTATGGATGTACCATGATCATTATTCCACTCTATGTAGTGTGTGGTTTTTTCCTAGCTATTTTGATGATATTTTTCTTTATCTTTCATTTTTAGCTGTTTATAATGTGTCTAAGCATCGTTTCCAATGACCTTATCCTTTTGGGGGTTTGCAGAGCCTCCAGAATATGTCAATTTATGTCTTTCACCAAATCTGGGAAGACTTTATTTCTTCAAATATTTTTTTTTGCAGTTGATTTTTCCTCTTCTTCTGGGACTCCAGTGACACCTTTGAGGGGCCACCTAGCCCCTGTTTCTGGTTTCCCACCCTGAGGGGCATGGACTGACCTGGGGGCTGCTCCACAACATTATTAGGATGTGGTGGGGGCTGGGTTTTGGAACCGAGCTGCAATGGTAGTGAGGGTTCTTGGTGACTCTCATGAACTGGGAGTTCTTTCTGCCCCTTCTTGCTTTCCGTTCTGTGACTCTTACCCCTTCCCGATGTTTGTGACCCTGAGCAACCATCTGCCCCTCTCCAAGCCGCAGCTGCCCACCTGAAGTCACACAGTGGGAAGTGGGTAGGGGATCCTTGGGCTCTCCCCTCCCTGCAGTGGCTCCAGGACCTCCCATGGTGGGGTCAGATCTCCATCTGCCTCCCCTTCCTGACCTGCCTGTGCCCAGTCCCCCAGGATTGCCCCCTTCCTGCTCCATGTCACCTCCACAATACCTTCTCTACAGAATTAAACTTTAAAAATTAAACTGAACAAATTTTTAAAAATTTAAATATCTTTCCCACAGATCCCTGGGGCTCTTCTCTTTTCTGATTTTCTTTTCTCTCTATTCTTCAGAGTGTGTAATTTCCATTGATCTATCTTAAAGTTTATAGAGTTTTTTTCCCCTCTCATCATCACCAAGCTGCTATTGAAATCAGTAAATTTTTAAATTTCCGATTTTGTATTTTTCAGTCTTAACATTTCCATCTGGCTCTTTTTTATAGGTCCTATGTCTCTGCTGAGAACTTCTATCCTTTTATTCATTCCAAATGTGTTTTTCTTGACCTAATGGAACATAGTTATAATAGCTTCTTTGAAGTCTTTGTTTGATAATTCCAATGCATGGGACACCTTAGGGTTGGCATTCATTGTCTTTTCCCTGAAGAACTGGCCACATTTTCCTGGTTCTTTATATGGTGGGATATGGAATTTTATATGGAATTGTCCCAGACATTGTGAATGTTATGTTGTGTAGACTTTGGGCCTTGTATATAATCCTCCAGAGAAATCCATATTTTTGTTTCAGCAGGCAATCAACTGAATTAGGTTCAAGCTACGTGCTCTGTTTTGCCTTCCGTATGTAGCGATTCAAATCTAAGTTTAGTTCTCTAAGCCTATGCTGTATTGGCTTTGTTCTGTCCTTGAGCATGCATTATTTAGCTGCAAATTTACTATATGCCTTGAAATCAGGTAGGGTAGTTGGCCAATTTTGTCCTTTTTTTTTTTTAAGATTTTATTTTCTTGAGAGAGAGCAGGAGCAGGGGGAGGGGCAGAGGGAAAACGAGAAGCAGACTCCCCACTGAGCAGGGAGCCTAATGCGGGGCTCTATCCCAGGGCCCTGGGATCATGACCCGAGCTGAAGGCAGACACTTAACTGACTGAGCCACCCAGGTGCCCTGGTTTTGTCCTTTTTCAAAATATACTTTAACATTTAAAAAACAAATATTTAAAATCCTATGTCCACATTTTCATAGAAACGTATGTTAAATCTAACTTTAAATTTCAAGTTTTTTGCATGTTTCTTTTTTAGTTAGTAAAATCTACCCCTTTGAGTATACAGATCTATGAATTTTAACTAATGCATCCCATCAAGTAACCACCACCTTAATCAACATAGACAGTTCCATTATCTCCCCAAGTTCCCCCTTGCCCAGTGGTGTGCTGGTAAACCAGCTCTCAAAAACAAACGACACAACAGAACTAAGCCTTGATTGTTTGCTAATTTCCCTGGTGTAAATACTCCTGCCCTGGCCAGTTTCAAACTGCTGACATGGCACCACTTAAATGTGCCCCTGGGAAGAGATATGCAGCCCGGGCTCTCGTGAGCTGCTCTAAGCCGCCTCAAGGGCACCACGCACTGTGCCCTGTGGCTGAAAACCCTGCTCACCCCCCATGGAACCACCAATCTGTTTTCCGTCCCTGTGGTTTTCCCTTTCCCCCAAAACTCTCGTAAGTAGAATCACATGCAAGTTCTAGTTACTCATCCTCCTTGAACACGATCTCTGCCTTCCTGACTCCCAGAGGTCATCGTGCTCTGTACAAGTGTCCCTTCCCTGCTGCATTTTAAATCCTGCAGAAAGCTGGGGAGATTTTAGGGCTCATTTCACTTGTTCCGTTTCTCTCCTAGATCCCTGTCCCGCAGTTCCTGTTTTCCACTGTCTTAAAATAGTAGCTTCCTACTTTGTCCAGTTTTCTAGTTGTTCACAGCGGGAGAACAAATCCAGTACCAGCTACATGAACAGGACTAGAAGCAGAAGTCTCTCTAACCAGTTTTTAATCAGTCGCATTTATTTCAGTAGTTACTCTACGCCAGGAACTGTGCTAATCAGTGGTCGTTGATTCTGTCCTCTTAATAATCCTATTAGGGAGGTGCCATTATTACCCTTATGTAAAGACAAAGAAATGAGGTTTAAAGAGGGTAATCAAAGGCCAGTAGTAAAGGGCAGAGCTGAAATTCAAATTTAGGCAGCTTGGCTCTGAGGCCGAAGTATTTAATCACTTTGCCATTGCAAATGATTTTAGGTGACACAGATAAATAGTTTTTATTTTAACAGCAAATATATTTAATTTACCGTAAATTAGAAAAAATAATATTGTGACATCAAAGCCACGATTTTTCAGATATTTCTGCCTGGGACAAGAGTAAAGTAGATTTTTTTTTTTTCAATAAAACACCAAGTCAGCTGACACATTGATTGAGAGCTGTAATCAGATATGGGGAGAACACACCGGTGACGTGAGAAGGCCTGCACTCCAGGCCACATCCACGACACTTCACCCCTTCTGGTCTGGCCCCTGCATCCACGTGTGTCCATAGGTGTGGATGACGCTAACTAATTTCACATCAAAGGAATCACACGTCACCATGTGCTTTCTTCATTCCACAATGTGTGCTGGACTTAGCCCTTCCCCTTACATACAGTTTAAAGCCAGTCCCTCAGGCCCTTCTGTGGGGTGGATGCTCCTCTTCACCTGCCAGGAGCTTCCGGTGACTCTTAGAGAGCCACCTCTTCATGGCTGCTACACAAGACCAGGGCCCCAGGGTTTCAAAAACCTTTGGTGGCTCCCTCTTGCTCAGGAAAGCAAATCCAAACTGTATGGTCCGGTGCCCCAGGTCTTTTACAATCCAGCTGCCTCTCTACTATGAGAAGCGAGTTTCCCCTCAGGCACCCCTAGCAGCCCTGGTGCATCCCCCCACTGTGCTCTCTTTCACAGGGGAGTCCCACTCCCTTCCTCCAAGACATGGCCCAGGTGGCCACAGATGCTCTCTTCACTTCTAGGCTGCCCTAACCCCGTGCCCCAGACTGGGGGGCTTAGACACTGAAAGTGATCTCCCAGGTCTGGAGGATGGAAGTCTGAGATGAAGGTGCCGGCAGGCTGGTTTCTTCTGAGGCCTCTCTTGTTGGCCTGTACATAGATGATGGCCTTCTCCCTAGTCTGCACATGGTCTCCGTGTGTGTGTGTGTGTGTGTGCGTGTGTGTGTGCTGTGTCCTCAACTCCTCCTCTGAGAAGCACACCAGTCGTATGAGAATAGGACCCATCCTAATGACCTCATTTTACCTTAATTACCTCTTTAAAGAAACCTGATCTCCAAATGGTGTTAACACTCGGAGGTGCTGGGGTGAGGCCTTCAACACATGAATTTTAGGGGACACAATGTAGCCCATAAAGTCCTCTGAGGTGGACTTTAGATATTCTAGATCCTCTTCTCCATCCTCAGACTTAGTCTTTTGCTTCCTCTAGCCAAGGGTTGGGGGTGTTTTCACTTTGCTTTGTTTTATGTGTTTGTTTGGGACGTGAGGTGCTCAGACCTCTTCTGCCCGCATCCCTCAGGCTGGGGTACAGACAGAAGGGCCACCATCTCCCGGGGGCAGGAACCAGGCCTCCCACTTCGCCAACACCCAGGGCTGCTCTGGTGCTATGCTGGTTCCCAGCAGGGAGTTCGCCTTGCGCCCTCTGGGTGCATGCAGACAGAGGCTTTTACATCCCAGCTCTGGCACTGAGCAGTATTGCTTTGGGGAATATAACCCAAGTCTCCAATGCCTCAGCTGTAAATCGGGGACAATAACAGCCTAAGCTTCTTATGAGAATTAATTTAGAAAGTAAGGTTAAGAAGAATGACTGAGATAGAATAACCTGCTACCAAATGACAGTGATCATTATTGTCACCTCTCCTGTGAGTCCCCAAAGCTCCTGCCCAAACCTCCCAGCTAACAAGATCCAGACAGGGACATTAAGACTGACTTACCTGATGCAGTTGCCAGTACTCTGGGGATGTGGGACAGGAAACTCTAAAGTTTTAAATATATATATAGCTGAAAACATTCTATTATATATAAAAATAACCACGTCTCACACTACACCTTGTACTTATTTTTTCCTGTGTCTCATTTTAAAATACTAGTCATAAAGCCAATCAGCACTACAGAGACATTTTGTGACTTTAACACAAATTTTTTTTTTTTTAAGATTTTATTTATTTATTAGAGAGAGACACAGTGAGAGAGGGAATACAAGCAGGGGGAATGGGAGAGGGAGAAGCAGGCTTCCCGCGGAGCAGGGAGCCCGATGCGGGGCTCGATCCCAGGACCCTGGGATCATGATCTGAGCCGAAGGCAGACGCTTAACGACTGAGCCACCCAGGCGCCCCTAACACAAATTTTAAATAAAATGTACTCACAATTACTTTTAAATGAGGCAGAAAAACATCATACACCCTACAGTTCCCTCAAGACTCTTACGTGTAACTTTTAGCCTGGAAAAGAGACACTTTCCTAGTTATTCCACAAGGGGGAAGACTGATTCCATTTCTTCTGAAAGGTACCATTGGGTCATCATTAAAGATCATTTAAAACTGGTATTTCTGGTGTGTGTGTGTGTGTGTGTGTGTGTGTGTGTGTGTGTGAGAGAGAGAGAGAGAGAGAGAGACTATTTCTCTCAAAGAAATGAAATTTCTCTATGCAAGGAAGATGCCATTTTTTTCTAAGCTGACAACTTACAGATGGCCGTTGGTTTGAAAACATATTTCAAAATCATTTACACACACAATCTCCCTGCAGTCAATCATGGAGGATTCTAACCAATGCCACATCCAGAACGTAAGAGCACTGTGGTTATCCACTAGAAAGTCAAGCAAATTATTTAAATTCACAGGGATGGAAAAAAAAATCATCTTTTTTCAACATCAAACAGAAAACATTCTCTCTTTGAAAATGTAAATCCCTTAAATGTATTCAAGAATTTTAATAATCATCCCGGAAGACTATCCTATTACTCTTTGAAGCCCTTAAAGAATGTTTCTTAAAATAGTCACACGCTACTCAGGGTCGGGGAGAGAGGCTTTTAAGTGACAGTGGAGGTGGAGAGGCCCCATGGGTCCCCATGTACCTTTTTCCAGAAAGGAAGAACAGCCTTCAGAGAATCACTAGGCAAACATAGGGGTGAGGGGAAATCTTCTAAGAGTAAGGCGCAGGATCCATTTCCCATCTGTTTTACATCTGGGGTTAGAAATAGGACTTAAAGCTCTGAACTACAGGGAGAGCCTCCAAGACAGTTAAAAACAGAGAGCTGAGGAGAACTTGGATCCCCCATGTGCAGTTTTGGTCCAGGTGGGGGTGAGGGCATTCCAAGCCAACATGTTAGGCAAGCCAGAGGTAGAAAGTGGTTTGATGCCCAGTCCTTTTGTGAGCTAATAACCAAGCATGAGCTTCAGCTCAAAGAACTGGAACTCCATCTGCGAAGAGAAAAACAGAAGAATCAAGAAGATACCAGCTATTTTACTCACAGAAGCTTTTTCTGAGGAAATAACTGAAGATATTTACAGAGATGTAGCTTTAAGATATTTACCACAGTGTTGTTTCTAACAAGGAAAAGTAAATAAACAAAAAAAATATTTTAAAGGAAAACCCTAAACATCCAACAATGGGGGATTGGTCAGAAAAATGATACTGTACCCACACAAGTAAATATTATGAAACAATTAAAAATTGTAACATAGAAATGTATTTGTTGCCATGGAAAAAGAGTCTTAATATACTAAGTAAAAGCTGGTTATGAAACAATCTATACTGGATATATATATATATATATATATATACACACACAGTGGTAGATTTGCAGATGTTCATAATTCTCTTTTTGTTAATTATTTTCACCCTATTAAAAATACTATATAAAATACACTATAGACACTATAGAAAAGTCACATAAAAAAGATAGAACCCCAAATTCCTATCAAAATCCCAGCAAGATATTTTGTAGATTTGTAAGATTATCCTAACATGTATATGGAAAGACAAAGGAACTAGAATAGCTAGAATAATTTTTGAAAAAGAATAAAACAGAATCATTCTACCTGATTTCAAGATTTACTATGTACCTACAGCAATCAAGATCGTGTGATATCGCTGGAGACGCATTCAGATACCCAGAAAAAGATTCACACAAATATGCCTGACTTTTGACAAAAGTTTAAAAGCAGGGACACCTGGGTGACTCAGTCGGTTAGGCGTCCAACTCTTGACTTCAGCTCAGGTCATGATCTCAGGGTCGTGGGATCAAGCCCTGTGTCGGCCTCCTGCTGGATGTAGAACCTGCTTAGGATTCTCTCTCTCTCTCTCTCTCTCAAAAAAAATGATCCTCAACCTGAGTCTCATGTCTTAATGTGAAAATTAACTCAGAACGGATCACAAACTTAAATTTAAAATGTAAAACTATAAAACTTTTCGACAAAAAAATAGAAGAAAATCTTCAGGGATTTCTCAAATATAAGATCTAAAGCACAATCCCTCAAAGGAAAAACTGGTAAATTGGGCTTCATTAAAAATAAAAACTTTGCTCTGAAAAAGACCCTACGAGAGGATGAAAAACAAGTCACAGAGTGGGAGAAAGTATTTGCAAACCACATACAGGACCGAGGACTAGTATCTAGACCACATAAATAACTTGCAAAACCAAACAGTAAAAAAACCAGAGAGTCCAACTAGAACATGGACAAAAGACAAAAGCCATTTCACCAAATAGGATCTACTGATGACCAATAAGCACATGAAAAGACGTATGTTATTAGCCATTACAGAAATGTAACCTCAATCACAATGAGATCTCACTATACATCTGTCAGAATAGCTAAAATAAAAAATAGTGACAACACCAAATGCTGGGGAAGATACACAGGAACTGGATCACGCATATACTGATAGTGAGAAGGTAACATTGAACATTCCCTCCTGAAAACACTTTCCTCAAAACCTAAACATGCAACTACCACAGAAGCCAGCAATGACACTCCTGGGCATTTATCCCGAAGAAATGAAGACTTATGTCATCCACACATGAGTATAAACAGCAGTTACATTCACAGCAGCCCCAAACTAGAAACAACATGGATGTCCTTCAGTGGGTGAAAGGTTAGACCGCGGAATGTCCATACCTCAGAACACTACTCAACAGGAAAAAGGAAAGAACCACTGACACACACAGCAATCTGGATGATGCTCCAGGGAGTTATGCTAAGTGTAAAAAGCCAATCCCCAAAGGTTACATTTTATAATTGCATTCTGTAATTCTGTGGTTCCTTCTCTAGAACATTCTCAAAAATGACAAAATTATAGAAATGGAGAACAGTTTAGTGGTTGCAAATGGTTAAGGAGGGGTAGAGGCAAGAAGAAGTGGGCATGACTATAAAGGGGAAACATGGGGGATCTTTTAGGGTGATGGAAATGCCTGTATTTTTTTTAAAGATTTTATTTATTTATTTGTCAGAGAGAGATAGAGAGCACAAGCAGGGGGAGGGGCGGGCAGAGGGAGAAGCAGGCTCCCCGCTGAGCAAGAAGCCCAATGAGGGACTCGTTCCCAGGACCCTGGGATCATGACCTGAGCCAAAGGCAGACACTTAACTGACTGAGCCACCCAGGCGTCCCGGAAATGTCTGTATTTTGACTATCAAGGTCAATATCCTCGTTGTGATCTTGTACTATAGTTTTGCAAGATGTTACCACTGGAAGAAGCTGGGTAAAGGGTATGCAGGATCTCTCGGTATTATTTCTTACAACTCTGTGAATCTACAATGATCTCCAAATTAAAAGTTTCATTAGAATAAAAAGGACAGAGAGGAGATGGTCCCCAGAAAACAGGCAGACATGGGCCTGTGTGCTGTGCTACTCGGGGCTGCATCAAAGGCCTTGTATCCAGCAGGGAGCCCAGAATTCTCAGCATCCAAGTGACACCAGGGTGGCAAGAATGAGGGCCATGGGGGGTCCCCAACAGCCTGAGCCTCCTCTGAGCCCCTGATGGCACATCCTCCCCCTGTCCCATTGGCAGCCCTGAGAGGAAGGGGAAGAGAGGACCCAGGATGGCAGGGGCTCTCCCCAGTCAGCTCTGGGCCACTGGGCAGCGCCAGACTCCAGCAGCCGACCTCAGTGCCAGGCACACGTGGATCAACCCTGCCCATGGGCAGGATGGAAGAGTGACACCGTCTCTTCCCAGGTGAGATCTGGAGTTGGTGTCCATCAGCAAGCAGCAAATGAGTAGGCACGGCTTGCTCAGGGCTGTTCCTCCCAGAGCTAATGGCCTGTTTAGCTCAGTGTCCATAACAAGAGCAGCTTTCTCCAATTAAGTAACCACAGGCAGGGGTTTTTGTTTTGTTTTCTTTTTTTTTTTTTGCAAACCCTAGCACTTCGCCTAGTAACAAAAGGTAAACATAACATGATTTATTACTTGATGAGATCCAAGAAATGCCATGTTAATGGCCTCTAGTGAGGACACACAGCTATCAGATGTAAACAAGCCATCAGATTGAGGGTACTGAGAGATTGGAGGGAGCCCTGGTCTAGAAGAGCTACTGTCTGCATGAGAGCACCAGCCCCACACAGGCATGCAAACACAGGCGTCGATGAGGGGAAAACAGTAATGACTTACAGAGACAAAGGAAGAATCCAGTCCAAGTGGATGTTCTGTCTTGAGGAAGGCCAACAAGCCCAGTGGGCTGTCTCTCTCTTTGCTCTAAACAGCATCAACGCTGAACCTCAATAACACTGTTCCCGGGCGCCTGGGTGGCTAGGCTCAGTCGTTGGGCGCCTGCCTTCGGCTCAGGTCATGATCCCAGGGTCCTGGGATCGAGCCCCGCATCGGGCTCCCTGCTCAGCAGGAAACCTGCTTCTTCTTCCTCTCCCACTCCCCCTGCTTGTGTTCCCTCTCTCGCTGTCTCTCTCTCTCTGTCAAATAAATAAATAAAATCTTTAAAAATAAATAAATAAATAACCCTGTTCCCGTCAGTCTTCTTTCTCTTCCTACAAGTTGCTCAACTGCCCACCTCAGGGCCCCTGCACTTGCTATTTGTCCAGTCTGAGGGCTCTGCCCCCAGATCTGGGAAGATTCCCAGTTATCTGCTGGGTCTCAACACACGTGCTTCCTCCTGGGAAGGGCCCTACCTGACAACTCCCTCCAAGTTGGCTTCCTGCCCCCACTTCCACCCACAGTCCCTACGGCATCTCCCCACTTGCGTCCTTCATAGCACTTACCTTCAGGAAGTGTCTTGTTTACTAGTGTATTATCCCCACCAAAGCGGCAGCCCCACAAAGATAGGAAGCTCAGCTGTCTTCTCCCCATTACCTGACACAGAAAGTTTCAATAAATACCCATGGAAAGAATCTGTAAAACTACCTCTTTTCCTGTGGCAGCTTTAATTCTGGGTTAATTCTGCTCAGGAAAGGTTGTAGTCACAATAAAGGCCCCTTTCAAGGGGTTTTGCTACCCATGGGAGACTCAAAAGAGCGAAGAGCCTCTACTTTTTTAGAAATCCCTTTGGTAGGAGCTTCTGTGGTAAGTCTGACAAGTTGAGTCGGCCGGCTGAGGCCGAGCTCAGGGCCCCCAGGGCTGTATATCCTACACTTCTAAGTCTATTCTATCTGCCCTCCATCTCTGCCCACCACACTGGGCTTGGGCACTGTCTCTTCTCTGGTCTTCTCTCCTGCCCTGGGCTATCTATGGGACAGCACCAGCATTTTCTAAGAACAGAAGACCTGGTAATTCTAAAGCCTCTCCCTCAATTTCAGATGCGGTCTTTTGAAATGACTTCTAAATGAGAAGGACAGAGCCTTGCTCACAAGTCAGAAGACCCAGATGCTAGCCCGGTTCTGCCAATAACTCTCCCCATGACCTTGGCAGAGGCTCATCTCATCCCTGGAGTCTCTGGAAAGGACACATGACCTCTCAGCTGCCATCTTAGCCAGGCAAGTTCCATCCTGCCCAGGATTCTTGTGGGGTTGAGGGGGAGAGAGAGAGATTCATTATGATAAATGCTATGGACTGAATATTTGCATCCCCCCAACTCCTGTGTTGAAACCTAATCCCCAAGGTGAAGAGAATAGGAAGGGCAGACTTTGGGAGGTGAACAGATCATGTGAGTGGAACCCTGATGAATGGCATTAGTGCCCTTAAAAAAGAGACCCCAGAGAGCTCCCTTGCCTCTTCTACCTTGTGAGGATACAGCAAAGCAGTCCCTCACCAGACACCAACTCTGCCAACACCTTGATCACGGACTTCCCAACCCCGAGAACTGTGAGAAATGAATTTCTGTTGTTTGTAAGCTACTCGTCTATGGTGTTTTGTTATAGCGGCCTGGAGGAACTAAGACAGTAGGCCTCCTTAGGCCCAGTGGCCATCCTAGGGGCTTCAGACCAAACTCTGCCCTGGAAAAAAGGTCCTCCCGTGAGGAGCTGGATGGTATAAAGGCTCCCCCACCTGGAGGCAGGCAGCCTCTGACCGTTGAGAGCTATTAGAGTTCTGGCAGCTACTTCAGCATCCTGGGCCTCAGTTTCCCCATCTGTAGCTGAAGACAACAACAGCAACAGCACCTGATGGGATTGAATAAAGCCATGACGTGAGACTACAGTGCCTGGTACAGGGTAAGCACTCAATTATGGCAGCCCTGAGTAAGATGGCGAGGAGGAGGATGATGGAGGAGTTGAAGAGGGAGACGAATTCACACTGAAGACAAGCAGCAATAGGAATGATCTCTGGTTGTACTGTTGAGAGACAAAAGTATGTGTGCAAGGAGTCTGGGCCTGAGTCTCCTTCAACAATGAAGCAAGGAGAAGAGCTCCCATCCTGGAACAGTCATGTGCCTGCCCCAAGGAAGCATTTTCCTGCCAGATACTTCTAGACTTCATAACACTAAGAGATTGCACAAATGACCCCCATACTTGTTTCCCAGCTAATGTGACGTGATGGCCATTCAGGGGGATGGTCAGTAAATTCCAGAAGGCACAACTGAGTGAGCCTTTAAAAACAATACCTAGAAAGACTGTGGTAATGGGAGGCAAGACTTAGGAAATAAGGGGAAAAACAGAATACAGAATTGTGTTGCAATTACAGTTGCTTAGAAACATGTCTGCTCACAGGCAGGCTGGAGAAGCAAAGATGAGCAACAGTTGATTCGCCTGAGTGACAGGACTGGGAGTGATTAAAGCAACATTTCTGCTCTGGCGGTTACACTGTGGTCTCTTGTCATTTTTTAAGTAAAAGGAGCGAGTGAGGAATTGCACAGGAGTGTATGCATGTGGGGGTCCCTGGCTCTGATGACCCCTTCATTCATTCTCCCTCCCTGATACTCAGTCTCTTCCACTTGCTACCAATCAAAATGGCTCCGGCCAACAGGGCCTGTTGAAGAGGGATTTTTGCAGATTTACAGTAGCTCAAAGAATAGCAAATTGATTAGCCAATGAGAAAAAACATTGTTGGGCTTTGTTATCAAGGTTTGCAGCACAATGGAGAGTTCGAAGAGTTTAAGGACAGAGGGAGTAAGACATGAAAACATGTGTTTGCAAGGAGCCTTGTGAAGGAGGGAAAGCTTTGAGCCCTCAGCTGGAGCCCACTGGGCCCAGCTACTTCATTAGCCAGAGGACACCTAGCCAGGCAGGCCTCTCTGAAGAGTAGAAGATGTTGTATAGTGAGCAAAGCGGTCACCTGGGGACCTGTGCTCTGGCCTTCAGGGGCAGCCTGGGTGGAGAGATGTGGTACCCGTAAATAATCACTCCTGTTGGAAACAATAGAAATGACCCCCATCATTGTCCCGATGGTCAGGGGGTCTTAGAGAATGATGTCCTGGAATGCTAGCCTTGTTCTCCCTTCTTCCCATCTGGGGCCCAGCCAGGCTGTCCCTCAGCTCAGCTGGGATGGGGTAAGGCTCTCCCCTCCTTCAGCCTCTCCCAGGCAGAGTCCATAAACAGTAATGCTGCATCTCTCCAGGTGAGGAAACCGAGTCTTCAAAGAAACAAGTAACTTGTTCAAGGTCAAAATCATGCATCCCTGTAAGTGATGGGGTGTGATTCAAATCTACATCCTGTTCCTGCCTGTTTCCCATAATGAAAAAACATGGAGGGGCAGCCAAGTGCCTGGAAAGAGGAAGGAAAGAGAAATTGCAGGCAAAATTCCCTCTGCGCTCACACACCCACCCCAGGTTCCTCAGACAGCAGGTTTACGAGGTCAAACTGCCCAGAAGGTACCAGCTGCTGCTAACAGCATGAGAAACACGGGGACAGGAAGCACGGAACTTCGGGAGGATGGACCAGCAGACAGAGCCAGATGGCCTGACCCAGTGCTGTTTTCGTGGAGGGCAAACACAAAGGAGCAACGTTAGAGATGCAGAGGACAGAAGAGAACAAAGAAGTCCTGATCCCTGGTTGTTCAATCTGCACTTTGCACACAGACTCAGAAGAAGATATTTGACTCTAAACTTTTGCTCTGCCCTGGGCCTTCTGAATTGCTGACAGCGAAGGCAAAACCACAAGGCACCATTTGCCATGAGCGTGGGATCCAGAGCCGTGTGGACTGAACCCTGCTCAGGGATGCTCTGGAGTCAGCTTGCAGAAGCCGCACATACCTGGGCTGAATGCCCGCTCTGCTGCTCACCGCTGGTTTTCAGCAACACGCTGTCACCACAGCCCATCTAATAATCATTGAAGAGCGATTTCAGGGTCTCACAGCCGCATCTTCCTTGGGCTGCGTCCAGGTGAATGTTCCCAGAGCTTTGGCGTCATCCCTGTCAGCGAGCGAGGCTATCCGAGGCCTGCAGTGGACGCACAGTTCTTCTTGGCGTCCTTCTCTCCCTTTCCCTGACCCACACCCTGTTAGAAGTCTCTTCCTCCTGCAGGAATTTGTTTTTTCCCTCTTGCCTCCTACATTTGGTTCTGGAGAGCAGAGATTTGCTCAGATCATCTAGCTGAGGGCTTGCAACCAGCTTCAGCTGTGAAATCCTTCCCACGAGTAACTTTAGGTGGCCCCCAACATGCAATCCCGTGGACGTGGAACAATGCTGGTTAAAATGGGGATGGCAGCGCAGAGCCCTCTAGCCAGGCTCCCCTCCGCTCCTGGCCCCTCAGAACATCCCTTTCTCTGAGCAGCATCTTCACGTGCATATGCCCAAGAATGCGAGGATAGTGCAGCAGGTCAGGGTGGGAGGGAGGGCCAGAACCCCGGCTTCTTGACACCAGCCAGAGGCTTCCACCACACCCACCCCCTAAAATAGTCTCCCTTCCCTATACCACCCTGCTTCACTCCCCATGTTGGTTGGTGTGAGTCCAGCAGTTTCTAGGCCTGGAATGTTTTTCTCCTTTTTTGACCCTGGCATCTCTGTGCAGTGGGTTGTGGGAGACAATCAGGTGAGCAAGATCTGCCACGATTGTGTGGGGGGCTGGGCTAAGCAGTGGCTACAGGGTTTCTGGAACCGTCTAGGGACATCAAACCATTCTGAGGAATCCACTGTCATTTAGTACCAGCCACAGCAAATATTGGGCTCACAAGGACCACTGGTTCCCATGAAGAGCCACCTTACTATTCCGTCAATGTGTTCTCAGCCACACAAGGCTCCAGGGTCATAGGAGGGGTCGTGCAGCTTAGGCGAAGGACACAGAAGTGGGTGTCAGGGGGGCTGACTCTGCTGCCAGCCTTGGGTGTCTCTGGACATGTCACCCTCTCTGGGATCCGACTACCCATCTCTCAAGGGGATCATAATCCCCACCTTCCTTGCCTCACTGGGGTATGGTGTGTGAAAGGCCCTGCAGATTGTGACACGCCAATAGAAGGCCAACAGTCATGTTGTGTGGAGCTCAGCTCGGGAGTCAGACAGCACTGGGTTGGGGTGTGAACACGGCCAGCTGTGGGACCTCGGGCACTTCCAGACCAACAGAGACTTTCAGGCTTGCTTTAAAACCTGCCAGCCGGGCCCTGGCAACAGAACGGTGAACAAGCGATGTAGATCTTTTCCCTGGGCCCAGGCAGCTGCCCACCTCAGTCCGCTAGGACCCAAGAAATGGGGCCCATCTGTAAGGCCCCAGGGATGGGTCTGGGTCACGCGACCCAACTCCAGGTCAGGGAGGGTCCCAGGGGGGAGTGCCCCCACCCCATATGAAGGAGCTCAGCTGCTAAAACGAGAACCCACAGAGCCTCTTCTCAGTCCTCCTCAATGAGAGAGGTGATGCCCTCAGCCTTTGGCCAGGCCCAGCGGTGGAAGCCACCATGCTCTCCCTTCTTCCTCCCCAGTCCTGCCCCTCCCACTCCCACACCCCCTGCCACATTCCTGAGCAGGTCTAGGCATTTCCCTCATAGAAGCTTCTTCATGTTCTCAGATCCCTCTTCATGTAGCAACCTGAGCACCTTCCCTTCCAACCCCTGCTGCTCCTTTGAAGGGGCATCCCCAGGGGGAATGTGGGGAGCATCATCTCCTGTCCCCCATTGACTCTCCCCACCCTTTCCCTTGGGGCTCTACAGGGAGGGATAGAAGCCAGGTTTCCATTCTTCCTGCCTTTCCTGCATGCCTGCTCAGCATCCCCTGCCCCCTGCCCACCCCCTAGGACACTGGGACACGCCTATACTTGCTGCCTCTGGTACACAGTGGGCTCATTTACCTGTCTTTTAAGTCAATTTGACTGAGTTTGACAAAGAGACAATGGGTCCTAAGAAAATCCCAAAGGTGTAATAAATCCTAGATCTGTAAAATGAAAACATAGGCTCTTTAATTTTGTTTACATTTCTATTTTCAAAGTTAGCTATTTTTAAGTTAGCTATTTTTTATTTATTTTTTAAGATTTTATTTATTTATTTGACAGAGAAAGACACAGCGAGAGAGGGAACACAAGCAGGAGGAGTAGAAGAGGGAGAAGCAGGCTTCCCGCAGAGCGGGGAGCCCGATGCGGGACTCGATCCCAGGACCCCGGGATCATGACCTGAGCCGAAGGCAGACGCTTAACGACTGAGCCACCCAGGTGCCCCAAGTTAGCTATTTTTTAAATTAAACATTGTATTTTGAGATAATTGTAGATTTGCATGCAGTTTGAAGTAATACAGAGAGATCCTGTGGGCCCTTCACCCAGCTTCTTTCCTCAATGGTAACACTATGAGACATAGTACAATATCATAGCCAGGATGCGGACATTGATGTAACTCACCAAGCACTGTCAGATATCCCTCATTTTACATGTACTCAGGTGTGTGTTTAGTTCAATCCAGTTTGATCACATGTGAGGATTCGTGTATCCACCACCACAGTCAAAATACGGAAACATTTCAAAGCCACAGGATCCCTCTTGACGCCCTTTTATAACCACACTCATCTCCCTCCCCCCCCCCCCCCCCGCCCTGTCTTCGGCAACTACTAACCTCTTCTCCATTTCTGACATTTTATTATTTCAAAATGTGACATAAAGGGAATCGTACAGTATGTAACCTTTTGGGATTGGCTTTTGTCACATGGCATAATTCTCTGGAGAGTCATTCAAGTTGTGTGTATACCAATAGTTTGTTCCTTTTTTGCTAAGTCCTATTCCAAGGCTACCCTGAGAAGGAGGCAGAGAGTGAGCTCTCCGATACAAGGGTGACATCGAAGCAGAAGCTGGCTAGCTATTGCTCAGGGATACGATACAGAGCGAATTTCTCAACGAGAGTGATATACACCTAACAGGACAAAGCTTGGTTCTTAGGAGGCAACAAGTCTTAGCTGTTACAGTGGCTGTGGCCTCCCAAAGGGCCATCATACATAAACAGATATATGGTATTTCTGTGGTACTGAAATTTCATAGGTGGAAAATGTCTAAACAGGCTGAGAGACAACACAATTGAAGGTATCCTTTGCTGCCTGGAGCTTGGGGTGACTGGTCGCAAAGGCCATTCTTCCTAGTCCGCAGCTTTCAACAACCCAAATCCCACATTCGTAATTTAAGGTTTCAGACCCCCAAACTGCCCCTTATTAACGTTTTGCAGAGATAGAGCTGGGGACTGCGTTCCTAGCACATTATCAGGAAACACTCATTGGACAAGGACAGGATCCCTCTTATAGATGCCTGGAAGTTCTTGAAGAAGAAACAAAGCCAATCAGCTACCATGAGAGATGTTGACGATGCAAATACTCCTGTGGAAGCAGCAGACTCATGCACACTAAGGTGGAAACAAACGAAAACCAATGGGATCAGAGAATGGCCCCTCTGAGGAATTTTATCTCCCCTCTGTGGCAGCACAGGAGATTCTGGGGGACCTCAGGTCAGCAATAGGCTCACCTTCTTCAAACCCACTACCTACTTGCTGGCTCATGGAAAGGTGTGCATCGAAAATCCAACTGTCTAAGCCAATACACCAGCCATGGGTACGGTGGAAGGGTTGCGGGTCCAAGCAGCTCTCATCCAGTTCTCTCAGGGACATGGTCAGTCCTGCTTCTCCCCTGCTGAAGATCCTGATGGATGTCCCGGAGCTGGGGACCAGCTAAGATTGAGGTTCACCTTTCCCTGTAGGTGAGCATTCTTCTTCAAGGTGGAAACACACCACCGGGTCCAAGCTACGTGCACCAAAAAACCTTGGAACAGACTCTTGGAAACCGTGTATCAGGGTCACTGGCATAGTTATTAGTGCTAGGAATCAAAGAGTAAATCTCAACAAGAATCACCTGTTCCAAGTAAAAGGCAGGAAATACAAAGCGGGAGCCTCACGGCCCAGGGAAACAAGACTATACCACGGCAAGGGCACAAGAACCTGGGTTTAGCCCCAGAAAGCCATGCATGCCCTGGTCAAGCTGGATCTTCCAGCTTTGTAATCCTGGGCTGCAGCTTTAATGAGACATTAATGTACCTAATTACAGGTACAAGCGGTTCCAAGAGAGAAGAGGCTATTATCCAACTTGCAAGTTCTCTTTCAGGAGGCATTAGCACAGAATGGATGGATTAGTAATTTAAGAAATTTGTTTTTTCCTACAAGTGCACTTTTATGCCAATGCTCCTAGGTCCAAACCTTTCATCTACTCCCTGGGGCTTTGGAGAGAGTCCTGAGAGGTGAAGTCATTTCTGGCCAGTTACAGCCTCCCAGGATCCACTTGGGCAGCAGCCCCCACAGTAGCTAGAGTGTCTGTGCCAGCCCATGGAGGGACAATGGCTCAGGCCATGCTGAGGTGACAGAGAAGCATTTGAAAAAGCGATTGAGGTTGATGGGGCCATCCCCAGGCACATCCACCACCTCACTGGGCTCTCAGGAAGGGTTGTGTTACCCCAGCTGGAGGGGGCGCCCCAGGCCAAACTTCGGGAACTTGGACACAACCCTGACCCTCCTCTCTTCTGACACAGTGACTCACACAGTTCACACAGAAAAGTGCCCATTCCAGACTGGAAACCACTGCCTGGTAGAGGAACCACTATAAAGGCTGGATCTGTGGCCACATTCTAGTGGCCGCACCACTGCTATTTCTTTCAGATGCGGCCCAGCTGCTCAGCCCTCACCTCCCATCTGCCCTGCTGAAGGAGCCTCTATGCAGCCTCCAGGCCTCCTGACTCTTAGCTCTCCAACTGGGCCCCCGGGGACGCCACCTCATACTTTCCCGAACCACGAGTCAGACTTTAACTCCTGTTCGGTGACTCCCTTTGTCGACAGCGTGAAGCTCAGACTCCTTAGCCTGCCCCTCAGCATCTTCACTCCCCACCACGCCAGGCCTGAGCCCAGAGCACTGTGTGGTCTGCAGGTCCCCTTTGCACCGATCCTTCCACTGCACTGTGCAGGGCCACGGGGACCCCCCACCCATCCTTCGAGCCACCTGCCTTCCCCTAGCTAATTAAACCCGAGAAGTGGTTAAAAGGGTTCTTGCAATCAACAGCGTGTGACCTGGAGCAATCACGTGGCCATTTTGTGCTCCTTTTGTTTCGTCTGTAGAATGGGGATCATAACAGGACCTTCCTATTGCCTAGTTTGGGGTGGGAAATCAAAGGACTGAATGCAGGTCAAGTGTTGAGAAGCATGCCTGGTGTGAGAAGTGCTCATAGAGCTCTAGCCGTCACGAGTGGTATGACCCCTGCCCGGGGGCTTTTTGCAGCCAGGGCACCTAAGCCAAAGCGTGCGGGAGAAGACAATACACCATCCCCATTGGGCTTGGCTTCCACTGCAAGCCAGAAATGATGGGCAGATTTGCGGTCTGCTGACAAGCTAAGCAATTGCAAAACAGCACAAGGCTATGGGCCTCCAACTGTGGAAAATGGCAGAAAGAGACATCTGCCTTCCTGGCTCCTTCTTGGACCAGGTATCCCTCTTGTAAAGCCCAGGACAGGGCCTGGATGAATGTGTGGAACAGCAAAGGTCTCATCTGCTTCCGTCCTTTGCAGTGATCCCTAAGGGAGGCTGGGCACATTCCTGTGGTCTGGGGTTCAACACTCAGATCCCCCTGTTCCCCTGATTACTTACTCTGCCACGGGTCTCATGGCAGGGTCCTGTGAGCATTTCGGTGAATAAGCGCCTCTCTACACTCAGGTGGATGGCCAGAACCCAGCACCCTTGGAGAAGGGGTTCCTGGGTAGATGATTTCAAGTTAACAAGCTTCACAACCAGAAACTGTTCTCAATAAGCTTCATCAGCACTCCTGTCCTACCCTTCCTCCCCCCGACCCAAGTCTTAGGGGAGGGGGCGTGGTAAGCAGCAGGTGTTTCCATTCCCTGGAACAGCTCCCCGCAGGATTTCCCACCACCAGCCACAGGGGCTCCAAGGGGGGGCCCCCCGAGGCCATAGGGCTGTGACAGTGTGCCAGGATGGAGACTTGGGTGGGCTGTGCAGTGTGCCCCCACCCAGAGCAGGTCATTTCACCCAGAGCTTTGCTTTGGAACTTGTAAGCAGCCTCCATAACCACAACAGTGGGACCACACAAATCTCCTGCAACAGAGCATGAAAAACAGCCTGCAGTCACCTGGAGATGGGAGGCCGGTGGAATTTCAGTTCTGACACTTAGGAAATAAACCGGAACAAGTTTCGACCTATTTGAGCCTTAGTTTCCTCATGTGCAAGATGGAAATAACGCTTGCTGTCCTGTCTCCCTCAGGGGCCTCTATGTTTATTCATGTGCTCAGCTAATTAAGCTGCAGCCAAATGCCAGGCCTGAGCAGGGGTGCTCAGGGGAAGCCTGCCGGTCCCTGGGGCCTCCAGGAACCCAGTCTAGCTGCTCTGATAACCATACAAGTCCCTATTTGTGAAAAAGCTATGTGAAAGTGTGAAATGCCAAACCACTGGCATCATTAACATGGAACGTCTTGCATTAAAGGTTATTATCTGCTGAAAAGGGCAAAATGTATATTAGGTTAGTGCTCTTCAGGCTTTAACGTGCACTAGGATCACCTGGGGATTTTGTCAAAACGGAGACTCTGATTCAAGGGTCTGGGGTGGGCCTGATACTCTGCATTTCTTGAAGCTCTCAATCTACTGGGCTGGGGGTCACACTGCACACAGCAAGGTGTTAGGTTAATGCTGAGTGATTACAGTTCATTAAACATAAGATATAACTTGGCTTATCAGATGGGCTAATTGCAGGATTTGGTGGGAGGAGAACACAGGATGGATAAGTTTTGATAGGAATGGTCGGCACTGGGCAAGTTCCAGAATGCAGGGCCTCTCTGAGTGGTGGCCACTGAGGATGGTCTACGCATCTATAGAGCAAAGTGAGATGCAGGGACATTTGAGGGAGGTGAGGTCTGGAGGAAGAGACAGGTGAGCACACTTCATGGGCTCCTCAGGGGTGTCCAGAATGCTCTGCAGAACGACAGGTTGCCCCAGGTGCAAGGGGTTGTCATGGTTTGGGCACAGGTCTTGGACAGCTTCTTCCGGGGCATCCTCTTTTCCCTACAAGTGTTCAGCAGGAGGAAGCTGGTCTTTCAGTGGGTCTCAGTTGAGACTGGATTCCAGGGCAACCTGACTTAAGCCAGAAAATATCCTTAGGGCAAAGCATCAGCTCATGGAGCCTGCGCCAGGGAATGCTGTCAGACCTCAGGAGGAGTGGGATGGGGGCTGGCCTCTTGCTCAGGCCCTCTCTCTCTCTTGTCTTTGTTCCTTTCTGTGTTCCCCAAAGTGCCTACTATAGGGCTGCAGAAGGGGCCCAAGGAAGTCAACAGAAAGAGAGCAGATAAGTACATACCGTGTCATAAATTTGACCTTGCAAGCAGTCTCCCACTTAGACACATATGCTTTACAATAAGAATGGAGTTGGGGCACCTGGAAAATTCTGTTCTTCACTCGATGAACTCTTTCCTCCAAAAATAAAGCCCATAAACTTGTTCAACGCTGGAATTTTCCCTCTGAAGAAAGTACCTCGTCTGGCAGTTGACTTAAGCAGTTATTTGCAGCCTATAATTTTCACAAAAACAGTAGGGTGTGCCTGGCGGGAGATGTTTTCTACAATCCCATGGAAAGAAAACAATGAGAAAACTTTGGAACAAAGGACGCCTCTGATTCCATCCGAAAATCGGCAACGCAGGGTCAAGGCCAACAAAGACGTGGAAAGTTTTGGAGCAGACTCGAAAGGAGTCGGGAGTGCTGTGCTTCAGGGGCTGCCAGAGAAGGGCTGGCAGGATTCTGGGTGGGACGAGGTGGCGGGGGATGCCAGAGGCAGGGGCGCCAGGAAGAGATGGCTGCAACAGTTCAGGTGACAAAGCTCGAGGCCCAAGGAGGCAGCAGCAGTGGAGGCTGGGAAGAGGGATCCGGGTAGAAGCCCGCACAGGGAGAACCAACAGGGCTCAGCAGTGAATAAACTGTACAGAAGGGGGTTCCGGGAGACCAGGGCAGTCTCGAGGTACCAACTCCAAGCGACTGAAGAATATGGTCCAGGCAATGAGGAGAGGGCACAAAGGATGGAGAGACTTGCCCGTGCTGGGGAGAGTTCTGCGCAGTCCGTAGCAATGTGGAAGTATGCCTGTTTCTCCTGTCCAGGCAGCTCCCCTAAGTTCCTGGGCCCACAGGAAGGGAGGGGATGGAAATGAACCAAGAGGACTGGTGAGAGAATGGAAATGGTGGGGTCTCTGCTTCTTGGGGACACTCCTTGAGGCCCTTAGTGCTGACGCTTTCCTTCCTTCCTCCCAAATGGCAGCTCATGGGGCCTTCCTGAGAACTGACCACAGAGTCCATTCATGCCTACACGTGAGGCCGAAAGTAGCTGGAGAGGCAGGGTCCTGGAGAGGCTGCTGCAATTCTCCCACAGGCAGGGGACACCAATATCCACACAGAGCTGAGTATCGTCAGCTCTAGGCGAGCCTCATCTCTGCCACCTTGGTTCCCCCTGGAGTGAAGAGTAGGAGGGGACACAGGACAACGAAAAGACCTTGACATGGAGAGCTGTCCACAGGAAAAGCATCTGCATGGGTGGTTCAGTGGTAGAATTCTCGCCTGCCACAGGAAAAGCATCTGCAATGTAGAACGTGTACCCTGTGCCTTCCAAGTTGAAGTTCTTCTCTGTCCAGGTCTTCTCACTGCTGCTCCATGTCTGAGACAACAGCAGTGACATGGAAGCTCTCCAGCGCCTCACAGGAGCCACTCTGGACTAGATCCGACCACCTCTTTGAACGGTCCCCAGGCTTCTCAAACAGTAGTGTTTGCTTACTATGACTGTATTAGCCAGGGTTGGCTAATGCTAGGTGCTGGAACAGCAATATCTCAAAACTCAATGGCTTAACACCAAGCTTTATTTCTCCCTCACAGAAAGTCCACAGTGGACTCCTTGTCAGCCAGCTCTCCTCCGGCGGGAACCCAAGCATTCTGGCTTCTTCCACTGTGTGGCTCCACCATCTCCAAGCCGGTCACATTTTATGACCAGGCCTCTAAGTGGCATGTAACCACTTAGATTTCTAAATCAAAGCATACCGAAGATTCCTCCAAACTTGGCAAAAAAAAAAAAAAAAAAAAAATCCATCCAACTTCTTTCACATGCTGAAATAATAGGAAAGAACTTGATATTTCTTTGTGTAGAAAAGGTCCCTTTGAGGAGGAAATGAAACTTGCCATGATGGAAACGACCTCTCCTTCTCAACCTACACCAGTGAGACTGGATTCTCACTGAGTTTCTAAACTCCTGGATGAAGGACAGTGTCAGAAAAGCCATGTGGACAGCACCTTCATGCCAGGATTAGCCATAACGCAGCACCCCTCCACTGAGCCACCCCTCTCTGCCAGGCCCTATCCTGAGCACACGAGGTGTGTCACTTCTATGTGTCACCACATCGTGCGACGTATCCATGAATGCACCCACTTGACAGGAGCAAACTGAGCACGAGGGAAGCTAGCTAGCTTGCATCAAGGTTACACAATGGTCACATGCAGTCCTAGGATATGATTCTAGGACAGTCTGGCTCCAAGACCCGCACCCGTTCCTCGGCATACGCCTGCCCTTCTCAGTTATCAATACAAGACAAAAGCAGAACCAGCAAGGAGACAACAGTGGCTTTAGACACCTCGCACCTTTTCGTGCGGTCCAGGGCAAATGGTAAATACTAGCATGTTGGAGCCATCCCTGCCCTTTGGTAATCATTTCTTCTCTGGATTCCCAATGCTGGTAATTTGAGGCTATGATTCCCATTTCCTGCATTAGCTAGGAGGACGCACAGATAGCAAAACTGCAAAACCCAGCTGCCCCCTGCAGCAGGAGGTAGCAATTACCTTGGACTCTGCCTGCAGCCCTCTGCATTTATCGGCTCCAGCTGAGGCAACCGCATACTCCGGATCTCACAGTGAACAGGGACTTTGTGCTGGGCCACTGGAACCCGCTCACAGCTGTACATCCTGGCCAGTTGTGCACATCTCTTCCCAGCTCCGTGTTCAATGTCATCGCATTAGAAGCTCTCAGTTGGCCATGGGGGAGTATTTACACCACAGAAATTGGTAAATGCCTCAAATCAGGACTTTTTTAAAAATGCAGGGATCCAGTTGATAGTGTTCTTGAGAACGGGGTGTGTTGGGGGAGGGAGCCCATGTGCAGGTGAGGAATTTGCAGTAAGGTGGGAAATTGCAGGAAGAACAGCCAGTGCAAAGCGGGCACTTACAATGTGCCTGGCACTGTGCCACGCTCTTGAGCTATTATCTTCTATAACCCATAGGAAACATATCAGGTACATATTACCATCACCTTCATTTAAACCACCCTTTAGCCACCTCACTGTACCTCTCGGCATAGTAGTGCCTCTGAAATATGGCCCAGGTCCCTCTGCTTCAAAAGCATCCTGGCTGGTTTATTAAAATGCAGATTCCAGGGCACTGTCCCTTCTGTGCTGAGTCATGATGTTTGGGGGAGGGGAGCCAGGACTCTGGATTTGAATCAAGCTCTCTGGGGATCCTTCTGCTCCACTACAAGTTGCAGACGAGGACTGAGGAGTTAAAAACTGGCCTCCAACTGCGGCCTTCTCATAGCTTACCACATAATTTACTGGGAAACCTGGCCAGAGAGTCGGTCTAGGACTTGGGTGGGGTTTGAGGCCTTGGCCCAAGAGCCCAGGGCTGGGGAGTCCAAACGCTATTCCAACTCCTTCCCCAGAAGCCAGTGAGTTCCCCAGCTCGGCAGGCCGCGGGGCCCCGGAGGTGGGGCACTTGGAGCAGTTGGTGGGGTCCTCTCTTTTACTGTCATGAAAGGAGTAGTGGGTTGAGTTCTCACTTTTACAACAATTTCAGTATGTGGAGCAAAATCTGTTTTGTATTATTTTCTTCTCAAAATAGACTTTCGCACATTTTATCATAATAAAATCACCTTGGTAGGACAGTCCTGCAACCTAAATGAAAACGCTCTCCAATGAAATGGCACTTGACCAACCTGAAACAAAGCAAACGTCGTATTTTAGATTGGAACGGAAGGGGGCTGGTGCACGGGCCCACCTGGCCATAGTTGTGACCAGGGCCAGCCCAGTTCTCAAAGGTCATGCTGGCCCACCCACCCCACTGGCCTTCAGAGCCTGCAGGCCCTCTCACTCTCTCTCTCTTGTGTGTCTTTCCACCAGAAGTCATTAGGGATGATTCAGGAGGCACTTGGGCTCTCCCTGGCCCCAGCTCAGGTCTGGACTGGCGCACAGCAAACAGCCCTCCTGTTGCCCGTAGCCACTCCCTACAGGGCACCAAGCCCGGAGAACGGAAGCGGCAGTGCCACAAACCAGCTGTGGCCATGTTGCCCTGCGACGGCATGGCCATCTCTGCCTGGCTAGGGCAGGGCCTGACACCCACCATTGCAGTACAGAATCTGGATGAAAGCACACCCAGGACCAAGCAAATCTCATCGACACCTCTATGGGACTACACTGAGCAGATCCCTGCTGAGAGCTAGTGCTGACCCAAGAGAGACAGCGGGAGGACTCAGGGTTCTCGGGGGAGGGAGAGAAGGAAAACACTTGCGGGGAAGTATTTCTAAGCTCTCTACGCAAAAGGAGGGCCCGTGGATTTGCCTCAGAATAACCTTTGCGGGGGATGGGGGTGGGGTATGTGTGGAGAATACTGGAAACAAATGGGCCAAGAGTTGATCGTTGTTGCAGCTGGGTGACGTGTGATGGGTATGGATTATACTTTTCTCTCTACTTTTGCAGATGTTTGGGAGTTTCTGTAATAAAAAGTTAAAAATCGAAAAAGGGACCCTCGGATATAATTTATACTCCTTTGCACAGCTCCTGCTGCCTGGGAGGCTGGAGGGTCCATGTCCCAATGGCACGGAGCCAGCAGGGAAAGGATATCACAGCTGCAGAGTCCCAACTCCCAGGCCCCACCTTCTTTCCGCACGTTCAGCCCGAGGCACAGAGGCCTCAACTGCCTGCACCCATCCATCGTCACTCAGCGCATACTTACCGTCCTCCTACCGGGAAGCCTGCTCCAAACCAGGCACCAGAGCCCAGCAATCAACAAGACAGACACGATGCCTGCCTTCATGAGTTCAGTGCTACCTGGGGGAGGCCAACAATAAACGTAAATGAACACTTGAGGTCATTTCAGACTGATACGAGCTATGGGACAAGAAACCAGGATGTTAGGAAAGACAGGCTGCTTTAGCTGTGGGGGTCATGGAAGGCCTCTCTGAAGAGGTCACATTGGAGTAGGAACCTGAGTGAAGGGAAGCAATGAACCATGAGGGCTTCTCGGGAGTGCTCCAGCAGCGGGAACAGCAAGGGCAAAGGCCCTGAGGCAGGGCATGCTTGGGAGTATATGAGAAACCACAAGGAGGCCACAATGGCTGAAGTGCAGCAAGCAGGAGAGAAGGGCAGGCACTGTGATTAGGGGATGGGCCAGGCAGGGGATATCACACAGGACCTCGAAGTCCTGGTAGGAGAGAGAGGAATGCCACCAACACTCTGGTTTGCAGTGAGAAGAGACAGAGGGAGCCAGAGTGGTGACCAGGGGATCAGATCACAGGCTGTAGCTGTTTCAGAATCCATCACACTTTTTACTTCTCCCATGAAACCTTTCCTGATCATTGAAGCCAAAAGAGCCTGTTGCCCTTACCTACCACTGTCCTGTAGTGTCCCCTCAGCTCTTTCATGACCCTTGTCATGCGTGCCTGTCCTATATGGGGAGGGGAGACATGGCCAGACATCAGCAGCTTGAGAGAAGGGACTGAGCCCCTTACACCTCTCATCCTCCTGGGAGCTCCCTCTCCTTCAAGTCTTATCCCAATGGCAGCTTCTGGATATTCAGTGCCCTTCCTCCAGTGTACCTGCTACTACCAGCACTTGCTTCCCCTGGAGCACTGGTCTTGACACACTGGGATAGTCTGTGCTTATCCAGCTCCTTACAAATCGGAAGCCTCTCCATAAGAAGAGCAACGCACTGATGACAGTTGATCAATACTGCATATTTGTTATGTGCCAGGCCCTATGCTAAGTGCATCTTATGCTCCCTTTGATCCTTTGAGGTAGGTAATATTGTTAACCCAACTCACAGACGGGGGAACTGAGGCTAGGAGAATGTGAGTGTCTTGTCCAACCTCACACACTAGTGACTAGCAGAGCCAAGATGTGGACTAAGGTTTGTCCGAGTACAGAGGTCCTGCTCTTGGTCTATTGTACTCCTCTATCCCCAAGCCCAGGAGAGAGAACATCTGAATTGCCTTTGGAGCCCCCAGTGCCTGGCAGAAGTCACCAGGGGCCCAGGAGGTCCATGACACACATCCCCCCCACCGACTGCCCAGCCCAGGGCTAGGCCCTACCCTGGGGAAGCAGCCAGCAGAAAGGCCCTATTTACTCAGGTGCCAGGTGTACTAGGTGGGGGGTGGGGGGCTGGGGGGGATGTCTGGGTTTAGAGGCAGAGTACCTTCTCACAGACATGAGGCCCTCTTTGAAAATAAAGGGCTGGACTGGTGGCCAGATGGGCAGCCAGGAAGAAAAGGCTGAGTTCAAAGAAAGCAGTTATGGGGTGAGTGACTCCTGAGAACAAAGGTGGGACGCGGCGGCCACACACACCCGTCTGTGCTCCAGCCAGGCCAGCTCCTCCTCGGTGCAGCTGGGACCTGAGACTCGGCTGTGGGACCAGCCAACCTCAGGAGGTGTTGCCATCCCAATGCCCTGTGAAGGCCTAGCTCCATCTCCCGGGAACAAAAACCCAGCCAACTCTCTTCTGAGTGGATGGGCTCAGAGGGGCTAAGTAACTTACTCAAACTCACACAGCAAGTAGGCACCAGAGACCAGATACAAACTAGAACGATGACCCCAGCCCGCTTTATGTCTAGGCAGTGTTGTCATATCCTGTTTTGAGCAGTAAATGACCCGAGTACACAGCCTAGCCTGGACTGGGATCTGTTGGGCACATGGCCCATGCTTTTTCATTGTCGTCATCATCATCATTGTTTCATCTTCAAAGCTAACAGGCATGGAATATTTACTGTGTGCCGATTGCCTTGCATGGATTACCTGATTCCTCACGATGACTCATGGGATAAGCATTAATATTCCCATTTTATGGTTGAAGAAACCAAAGTTCTCAGAAGCTACAGAACCCGGCCAAGGCTTCCTACCGCCAGATGGTGGAGCCAGCCTGAAACGTGAGCAACACCTGCAGTGTGGGGACCCTCACGAAGACAGCTACTCGCCCTGCAGGGGCTGCTCTCTGAGTCAGATCCAGAAAATGCAGGCCCTAAGCTGGATATGGCAGCTCTGAATGGGGGGCTAAAGGGGGGTGGTCCAGGCCTGAGGGCCTGAGCATAGACCTGCAGGGATTCCAGAGGGGTTCCAGAGCCTGGCTGGGGTGGTCAGGGCCCACGAGACACCGACAGTCCCTCCCAGAGCCAGGTCAAGTCCCCTCAGACAAGAGTGTTCCTGGCACCAGCCCCCCACCCCCCACCCCAGCTCCTCTTCAGCCATCCTGGCCATGCCTGCCCACATCAAAGCCTACTCTTAGTCAAACTCCCAGCCCCAACAACTGAGTGGCAGTCAGGAACAGCACTGGGTTTGCATCGTCAACCCAGACTCACACTGCAGTCTGCCTGACACCAGAAAACTATCTAGACATATGGAAACTGCCAGAAAACTCAGTTACGAGCATAGCTTTGCCATCACACAGTACTGGGTTTGAATCTTGAGTCTGCCATTTATTAGCCCTGTTATGTTGTGCAGTTATTTAACTTCTCTGTCCCTCAGTTTCCTTATCTATAAAATGAGGCTAATAATAATACCTGCCTGAAAGAGTTAATAGAGGGATTACATGACATAATGTACATAAAGTTCTTCACATACCTCCCAGAACTTAGTAAATAAACAGAGAAACAAAAAGTAGCTCATTTTGATCCAACTTGACCTTTAAATGTATCCCTTAAAGTAAACGGCCAAATAGCACTGACCTGAAAGTCAGAAGTCCTGAGTCACAATTTAGCCAAATAATTACACATCTCTGGGTCTGTTTTTCTCTTTAAAATGGGGATATTGCCCACATCCTACTCAATATTTGACAAAAGAATCTATGTTGCTCATGCATGAGGATCTTTGGAAAACCTGAAGCCTAAGCGAAGATGAGTTAGAAGTTGCCTGTCCTCTTAATAGCTAATCCAGGGGCGCCTGGGTGGCTCAGATGGTTAAGCGTCTGCCTTCGGCTCAGGTCATGATCCCGGGGTCCTGGGATGGGGCCCTGTGTTGGGCTCCCGGCTCAGCGGGGAGTCTTCTTCTCCCTCTCCCTCTGTTGCTCCCCTTGCTTGTGCTCTCTCTCTCTCTGTCTCAAATGAATAAATAAAATTGTAAAAAATAAATAAATAAATAGCTAATCCAGAATCTATCAGCTCTAATCAAGGGCAGGCTTGGGGCTGGGGTCTGATGTCACTGCGAAGCTGAGTGTAGGTTAAGAAAACCACCTTTTTTCGCCTCCTGATTTGCCACCAACATACATATTCAGAGGATGTGCTCTCCAGCAACCACCCCGAGCGTGGCGGCCTCCCCCCTCCCGGACCTCTGTGTCTGAAGCAGAGGTTGCTCTCCTGAGCCTCCCCAGCCCAGAGCAGTGCACAAGCCCACCACTGGAACCCGGGCCTTCTGCAGGACTTTGAGCCAGGTCCAAAGTGGATGTGACAACCGTAACACTAACTGAATGCTGCAAATGGGTACGGATATTTGCCGCATCTCAGGATGGAAATCTTTGCGGGAGCATGAGATGCTATAAACACCAAAACACTGAGTCTGGCATCATATGCTGATCAGCAAGAGGGCACTCCTGGGTGCTGGCGATTGTGCGGCCATTTCCTGCCGGAGGGGAGCTGGTGCACAGAAAGGATGCTCGTGGCCATGGCAGTGGGGATTGAGGAGGGACCCAGGGAAAAGCACAGATGTTCATTCATCAGTTATGTTCTGGGCACCCTCTCGGGCCAGACACTGGGCTGGGTGCTGGGGACACAGTGGTGACTGTGACCATTCCACCCTCATAGAGCCCTACAGTCTGGCAGAGACAGAGCTGCCAGACAGACAGACAGACACTGAGCGTGCCACAGTGTGGTGTTAGTGCCTCAGAGCAGGACATCCAGGGTGCTTAGGGAGAGTAGAGCAGGGGGACACAGTTGGCCGGAGAGTCAAGGATGGCTTCCTGGAGGAAGGGACATTTGTTCCGAGAAGTTAGCCAGGCAGGGACGGGCGGTGGGAAAGCCTGCGGGCAGCAGAATGTCAGGTGCATCACCTGACCTTGCTTTAAAAATGCCCATCCTGTTAAAACACAGTGGGCCTGGGGATGGAAACAGCTCCTCACAGAGTAAGCAAGTGTGTGGCTCATCTGTCCTCCAGCCTTGGTATCTGCAGCTGCAGAGGGTGAGAAACTGCTGCTCCTCACCCTTTGGGAACAACAGGGAGGCCTGGCTGGGCTGCCTTGCACGGTTATCTCTGAGACATTCTTGGCCCCGAGGTGGAGGCATGCCAAAGCATCCCTGAGTAGTGATTGAAGTTTTCAGGTTTGCCTTTGGGGAAATTCTTCTGCAAAAGCTCATGTATGGTTCCCACAGAGCTGCTCCAGATTTCAGACTTGGTGTTTTTTCACACTTGAGACGAAGCAGCACAAGCCCGCACATCTGCCTCTGCTATTTTTGCCTGTGGGTCCCTGTCTGATATTAAATATTGCCATCTTGCTCGCTGCTGTGAATGGCATTTTCATAGCCTTTTCTATAATAATTAACTTCTTGATGTCCTTTTTTTCTCTCCCCAGTGCTGGTGAGAGGAGTGATGGAAACGCTCAGGTGGTTCAATCGAGAAGGCAGTTTCCTGAAAAGGGCCCTGCACGTGGCTGTTTCCAGCCTTGGGTGAGCCTGAGAGGACGCCTGTTTGGCGTTTACCAGCATTTCTCAAAGTGTGCTCCTGGAAGCCTCAGGTTCACACCACGCCAAGAGGTGTTTTAGGAGAAAGGGGTCCCGAGGTCATTTGTTTGGGAAATCATGTGATTAAAAACTATAGAATACATTTCCTGGCTTTGGGACTTCTCAGAGCCTTTCATATGCAAATGGACACTAGAAATCTCCCTGAGAAGAATATTGCACCCGGAGGGGCCTAGACTCTCCCTGCTGCAACACCAAGACGGTGTATTGCTTTCCCAGGGCTGTGTAACTGGGTGGCTTAAAACAACAGAAGTTTATTTTTTCTCAGTTCAGGAGGCTAGAAGTTCAAAATCAAGGTATTGGCAGCGCCAAGCTCCCTCTGAAGATTCTAGGGCAAGAATCCTTTCTCGCATCTTCCTAGCTTCTGGTGGTTGCCGGCAACCCTTGGCATTCTTTGGGTGATAGACAAATCACTCCAATCTCTGTCTCCATCTTCACATGGTCTTCTCCCTCTGTGTCTCTGGGTCTTCACGTGCCTTTTTATGAGGATTCAGTCATGGGATTTAGGGCTCACCCTTAATCCAGTTTGACTCATCTTAACTTGGTTACCTCCACAGAGATCCTATTTCCAAATAATATCACATTCATAGCTACCAGGGGTTAAGATTGGGGCATATCTTTTGGGGGGACACTAACCCTCTACAATTGGGCTAGAGGGAAAAAAAATGTTAAAGCCGGAAGCAGGGTACAGCGTGGCTCAGTGCACAGGCTTTGTAGCCAGATCTAGAATTAAATTCCAGCCAGCAACTGAAGCAAGGTAGTCATTGTGGTACCTTCAGGCTCATTCTTCTCATGTAAACATCTCATAGGCCTATTGTAAGGGTCAAAGATAAACACATAAAGCATGGAGCCCAGTGCCCAGTACACAATAGGGCTTTAAGCAGAAAAGTGACAGGGTCAGATAAGTTTTTTGAAAGAAAGTGATCACCCTGGTTTCCAGGTAGAGGATGAGTTGGCAGTGCCAGGCCTCTGTCTTGATCTTGCTGGGACTTCTCTTGGGTGCACCTGAGCAAACACCCCATACAGCCTACCTGGCCTCAAAAAAAAAAAAAAAAAAAAAAAGTGTGAGGGATGCCCAGATCTGGACCATGTGAGGCTCTGCTCAGGGAACATGAACTCAGGGCTATCTGTCTGTCCCACTGTCTGTCAGCTCAGACATCATCACAAGACCTGGGCCAAGCTATCAAAAGTTTTGGAATCTATTCCCTCCTCTAAATGTGAGAATGACGGTCCCTTGCTGTGCCCCTCACAGGATGACAGGGGGATTGAATAATAAAATGCACAGCAAAGAGCTTTGTAATATTCAAGTGAGTGCTCAAGATGTATGTGTGGTGGTGGGGGTGATAGAGATTATGCCCCTCAAAATACTGCTCCTAGCAGGTCACCCAGTGCCCCTGTCAGACAGTCTGACTTACTCTGATCCCAAGGTAGGTAAGAACAGGACAGAGACAATTATTAGGAAAAAGTCCCCTGAGATATGAAGGTATTGAACCTCAGCCAAAGCTATCCTCAGCCACACCACTGAGGTCTTTGATTGCCGGTGACCAGAGATGTGCAGGGAAAGCAGAGCGGGCACAGCCTGGGCCGAGTGGACCAGGGCAGGCAGCAGGGGTCTGTCACTAGGCTATCTTGATAGGGTGCCCAGTGGCCCAAACTTGGAGGCAGGTGGGCATGACTCTGCCTACTGCTGCTGGGGCTGGGGCTTGGGCTGGGGGCTGGGAGTATGGAGCACTATGGGTCTCTAGGAGACTCTGTGCAGATGATAAGGAAGGATGCCCATCACCAGATCCGCAGGTGGGACAGGGCCCAACAGAGCCGCCTGTTATGATTCAAAGGCAAGAAAGCAAGCTCCCTAAGGCCCTGTGATTTATGGGGGCCATGACGTCTCAACCTGCACCAAACCTGTCTTTAGAAACTGGAAGCCAGGGCAGGCCTGGCCCCCTGCCCCTGGGCCTCAGCACATGCAGAAGCAGCATTGACTGTGTTGTTGCTGGCAGAAGCGTCCTCCAGAGCCCCGGAGATGGGGATTCCATGCAGAGGCCCAGGTGTGCAACCAGAGCCCGAGGGAACTTCACAGCTCTCTCTCTGACAGGGGGCCTGTGCCTTGACCTGCTTCTGGAACCAGTGCCTGTGAAGATAAAAGGGCATCTGCGCCATCAAGGGACACATTTCCAAGCTAGGCAGGAACCAGGGTGGAGCCTTGGAAGGCATCAGAAAATAAAACCTAAGACTGGGCTTAGAGACCATCAGGAAGGAACGCGGGGGCAGCAAACACCCAGGAGACCAGATGTCTGTCCGCGTGGCCCTCTCCAGATTGTGGACTCCTGGGGTGGCACCCCTCTTGTTTGTTGCTTCTCCTCAGCCCCAGCAGAGTGCCCGATGTGCAGCACATGTTCACTCAAGAGTGGACAATGCCTGGAATTCCCACTGTCAGTCCAATACCATTTTGCGGAGTACCCGCAAGGTCAAGTGATAAATGCTCATGGGAACATGGAGATAACAAAATAAGAGCCAGAAATACAATTGGAGTGTGTAAGGCCACAGGGCACAGAATTTAGGTTCTGTCTCCCCTACTTAAATGGCCCTGTAAACCTTCAGATAAAAAGTGGTTGTGATGGGTCCTACTCCTCTAAGAGGGTGGTTGTGAGCACTGCAGAGGCCACTGATAGGCGGTCGGTCTCAGAGCTGCACAGTGTTGTGTTCAATAAACCCTGGCAGTTGACGTTATTTTCCTAATTAAAACATAAAATACACTAAATGTTATACAATACAGAATGCACAGACGTTAAATGTCCCATTTGAGGAGTTTTGGCAACTGTACACCTGTGTAATCATCATCTCAGACAAGACAGAGATATTAAACATTTCCAATCACTCAGCTCCCTCACACGCCTTTCTAGTCAATCTCTGCCTCCCTGCTTCCAGAGGCAACCATGTCTGATCTCCAGGATCAAAAATGAGCTTTGCCCATTCTAGAACTTCACATAAATGGAATCATAAAGAATATTCCCTGTCCCCATTCTTCTGTCTGGCTTTCTTTCTTGCTCAGCATGTTTTTTAGGTTCAACCATGGTGTCACAGGCATGAGCAGTTTGTTATTTTTATTGGTGCATAGTATTCCACTGTATGAGTGTAATACACTTGAAAAAACCCCTATTTTCCTGTTGATGAACATTTGGTTTGTTTAGAGTTTGGAACTACTATAAATAAGTCTGCTATAAACATTCTTGTACAAATCTCTGTATGAACATATGCTTTCATTTCCCTTGGGTAAACAATCAGAAATGGAATCACTGGGTCACAAGACGTATGTTTGTAAGAAACTGCTAACCCATTTCCAAAGTGCTTGTGCCACTTTACCTTCCCAACAGGAATGTGTGAGAGGTTCAGGTGCTCCATATCCTCACCAGCAACTGGTGTGAGAAGTCCTTTTCACTTTAGCCACAGTACTGGGCGAGAAAGCATACCTCACTGTGGTTTTAATTTGCATTTCCCTGATGACTAATGACGCTGAGCAACTTTTCATGTACATTATTGGCCATTCGCGTATCTTATTTTGCACAATCTCTGTTCTCATTTTTTAAGTTGGCTTGTCTTTTTGTTTTGATCTGTTGAAGTTCTTTATGTATTCTGAATACAGTTCCTTCATCAGATATATGCATTTCATGTATTTCCCTTCTGTGGCTTGCCCATTCATTTTCTTAATGGTGTCTTTTGATGATAAAAAGCATCTTTTTATCACTTTTGACAAGCAATTCATTGTTCTTTCTATTGATGGTTTGTGCTTTTTGTATCCCATCTAAGAAATTTTTGCTTACCCCAAAGCTGTGAAGAAATTCTCCTATGTTTTTTCTAGAAGCTTTTTGATTCTAGGTTTTACATTTAGATTTATGATCCAACTCAAATTCTCATTTTTTAAAATTGTAGTAGTTGATGAGAGCCATAAGTACTAAGGAAACAGATTTTTTAGAAGATCAGATTTTACTTAAGCCTCAGGCTGAAGAGACAATATCAGTTCAAAGAAAGGGCCTTTGTTAGAGTCATGGCTGACTGACCACAGGCCACACATGGCTGGTATAAGAACCACCAGCCAAAGAAAAAGCTATGTTGACTTCCCCAATTACTTCCAGTTACTAACTCAGACAACCACAGTGTGACCTTACAGTGGCCCTGGGAACCATAGCAGGTCCCAGCCCAGGGCCCTAGGATGACCACCAGGAGATGACACTCAGGATGCAGGCGAGCCCCGCCCCACTGAGGCCCAGCTGGCCCTCAGAGGCCTCCCTGTACTGACAAGCTGGAAGATGACATGACTTTAGGCAGCTCCTTGTGGCTGGATGCAGCCAGTCCTAAAGGTGGCAGGGCCTGCTTGCAGCAGACGTCAGAGCCCTCCACATGGCCCAGGGACAGCCTGGACAGTTGGGGAGCCTGGGTGAGAGGCAGTGGGAGGTCACGGGGAGGTCATCAGGGGATGATGCAGCAAGGAGGAGAGGCATTCAAAGGTTGTGATCTTAGCAACAAAGGCCTGCAGCCCAGCCTTTGAAAACCTGCTTCTGTAAGCTCACCTGGCAGCTAGGGCCTGTCAGACATGTTCTTATCACACTAAGGATGTCCATCTCTTGGGCTCTGGGAGAAGGCCACTGGGGTGTTTGTCTCTCCTAGAGACCCTGCCACAAACTCAGTGCCCTGCTGTCTCTGCCGGCAACCCATCGTACATCTTGTCTACCCTCTCATTATGTTGGACCTGGTCTTCTTATCATAGCACTGGTTGATATGAACTGGCTAAAGCTAATATAAACTGTGTTACACTGCTTCTCTCTCTTTTCTTTGTACTTTCAAATATGAGGGTGCTGCTAGGACTCACAGAAGAGCAGGGTCCCAGCTCTGGCAAAGGAGGCTTTCTAGCTGCCCACACTCCATTGGTCCAACCTCTCCAGAGACAGGAAGAGATATGCCAAGGTCACACAGCTCATGAGTGACGGCATAGGGATTGGATTCTGGGCAGTCTGACTCTAGAGTCATATTCTATCCCAAAGAAATAAATGGACCAGCGGTTGCTGATTGCTCCTTGGTTGCCCAAGCAGCCTGGGGCATGGCAAAACAAACAGATAGCAGGGCTCTTGGTGACCACTGTTTATGGCGAGCCCCTGAACATCACCACCCACCAAGACCAACAAGCCTAAACCTTGGAGGCCAAGCCGAGCTGGCCCTACAGAGGGGGCAACGTCTGTGTCATCTCCTTCACTAGGAGGGAAGCTTCATGTGAGGTGGCCTGAGACACTCTGGGTTAATCCAGAACTTAGAGTTTTTAAAAAGCAAAGTTCTTTGCCTCTGAGTCTCTTGCAAGAGACTCATTCCAGCATCATTTCTAACTCAAACAATTTTGGATGTCAATTGTATGTCTTTAATGAGCCTAGAAATTTTCATAATTACCCTTTTTTTTTCAAAGCCATAATTATAGCTTCGAGTATATGCTACAGACAAGAAATTTAAATAGCACTTTTCACACACTTAGGCATTCTGCTTCTTTCTCCTTTCAATAAATAAATAAATAAATAAATAAAGCTTCTGATTATCCTTCTATTACCTTTCTTTTCTCCTTGAGGTAAACACGAAGAGATAAGACTCTAATTGTCTGCTGCCTGTTACCAAGTCACAGGTCCCACCCAGCCCCATCCCCCTGTCCCCTTCAGGGCATCTTCGCTTCCCCCACACTGGTTTAGAGGGGAGGTCACCATGAATGGGGGCAGGCTTCCCATCTCCAAGCACAAAGACTTGCAGGAGGTGGGAAGTGTTGGCTGGAGCTGCCCTCCAGCATGGAAGACCCAGGCTAGCCCTGAGCCTACCCAGAGCCCTCCCACGGGGGAGCAGGGAGCCACAGCTCCAGTGGGTATTACAGTGGAGCAGAGCCTCCCGGACCAGCCTCTTCCTGTGGAAAAGCCTGCTCCCAATGGTATGCCACAGCCTGCCCTAACTCCTTGGCATGCATTTGAATTTGCATGCAGATGGAGGGGCCTGGTGGGGACAGGACAAGGGCCAGGGAGACCACAACTCTTGACTCACTCGCTCATTCATTTATTCACTTATTCATTCTTCACTGAGCATCACTGTCCTCCTGGAATTCATGGCCAAGCACATCTCTCTCCTCATTCACACTTACTGTATGCCTGGCACAGAATCTGGCACAAGGGATCCGAGAAAAGTGAACTCAGATCCTTCTCAGAGCTCCCCTACCTTACCTCTTGGTAAGTACCACCACGTTTGGCAGGACTCCTGGCCCCACCTCATCCTCAGCCGAGAGCAGGGAGGAGGGCTCTGCTCCACCCCACTCTGTCTCATCCTCGGTGAGCCAAGTCAATCCGGTCCCTACCTAGTGGTCTTGCTGCTCTGTGGTCCCAGAACACTCCCTGGCATTCCTGGGTATTTCCTCATTGAGCTCGTGCTGGGCACTTTCCATGCATGGCTTGCATTCTACTCTTAAAAACTGCCCCTGGGTATAGATGTTACTGCCTTTTCTGGTGAAGAAACTGAGGCTAAGAGAGATCACATTTGAAGCACACCACAAGGCTCTGATGCATCTCTTTCCTGGATTTGCTTTGTCACAGCAGGCTAGAAAGTGAAAATGTGTCTTCTTGGGTTAAGATAGGCTGTTCCAGTGAGGAAGGGGCAGAGATCCTGCTCTTGGTGAGACTTCAGTATTTTCTCTCTTTCCAAAATGACGAAGGTCAACCTCCCTCACATCCCATTGCTGCTGGGAATTTATTTACCTCTGAACCCAAAAGCCTGTGTCCTGGGAAAGTTGTGGCAGGAACAAAAACATGTGGCCAGCATCAGAGGAGACGCCCAAGAGTGTCTGTCCTGCAGCCGGGGTCCAAGAGGAAACAGCCGCCTCCAGCGCAGGAGGAAGGTGCCAGCACAGCTGCCCCGAGGTGGGAGGCCGGCCAGAGAGAGGCCCCTGTGGGTGGGAGGCAGCTCTTTGTCAGTGTCCAGCAGAAACTGAAGGGAGAGGGCTCACCCAGGCCGATGCAGGCCTCATTTTGGCATACCCACCCCAGGAGGGTCGGACTGCTTCCATCCTAGCTCACCATCCTGCAAAGCCAGCTGGAAAAACAAAGAAAAAACAATCTCTGGTCCTAGGAGACCTAGCAAGTTAAGTTCACTGTCAAACACTTACTGAGAACATACTCTTTGCTGGGTGCTAGGTCTTACTCTCATAGATCTTATATTCTCATAGGGGGAGACTGACAATAAGCAAGAAAAAAAAAAAGTAAATAGGACAATTTCTGAGAGTGATGAGCTCTGTGAAGAGAGTGCCTCCAGGAGGGGAAGGTGGCGGCTTCGGACTGGGTGCTCAGGGAAGGCCCCACTGTGGAGGGGACCACTGAGTTGAGCCACGGGTAATAAGCTGCAGCCAGAGCTGCCAGGTATTGGGAAGGAGTGATCCAGGCAGAGGGACTGGCTAGCACAGCTGCCCCGAGGCCCGGCAGGCCTGCGCTTTTGAGGAGCAGGAAGTTGCTGGTGGAGAAGCCGAAGAAGCTGAAGCGGGTGAGAAGCGCGGGAGGTGATGGGGCCTGAGAGGTCAGCTCATTCCGGCTGCCAGGTGGACAATGACTTTCTGGAGAGCAAAAGTCAAAGCAGGGAGATGGGAGCTGATAGAGTTCTGATTTTAATATTATTTGCAGCCATTTCCCAGAGCCATTTCCCATCCCTAAATACCTAAGCAGTGTCCTGCTAAGAGGGAAGCTGGCTTCATCTCCTCAGAGCTCAAGGTGAAGACTGCTCAGAGCGTTTGGCCCTCTGCAGCCCTCTCTCCGTGGAGCCCATGGCCAGGGCTGGGCCTCTGGAAGCCTGTGTGGGCGGGACACATCTGAGCAGCCGGTGGCTCAATAAAAATAGTAAATGCAGCACACCAGGCCACCCAGGGGACCAGAGGATTTCATCCAGAAACCAAGAGCCTCCTTCGCAGTCTCTCCCTGTCTCCACGCACGCCTGCCATGGTCCTGCCCCCTGTCATGGCTGCCTGGCTTCCTGTGTCCAGGAACAGACACCCGGTAGGGCTGCAAAGGTGAGCGGTGACCTGGAGCTCACCACCCGCACCCTCCTCACCGCCTTTCAAGTGCATCCCTTAAAGCATTTGGTGAGGAAACGCTCTTTCTCCAGAATGTTCCATCCCACCAGACCCGGAAGCCTGCAGGACGGAAGGTCCAGCGGGCTTCTCTGGAGCTGGGGAGGTCCATCTTCCCAAATGCACTCCACATGCTGTGAGTCAGAGCAGGGCTCAGGGCACGTGGAAGGGGACCCCGGGGACCCTCATTCAGGCTGTGGATGGAGCTGTACCGTGACAGCCCTTCTTCCTTTCCTCTCCTCTCAGACCCTGCTCAGACAGCAGGCCACACGGCGGGAACGGTGGCTGTGTTTCATCTGAGTCTCCACTCTATTTGACTGGCAGCGGCTGCTTTGTGAAAGGTGTTAACAGGGCTTCACATCATGCCTTGGTTCATGAGGGAAACATGAAGTGATAGATTAGTGATGTCTGCCCTGAGCACAGCAGAAAACTGGAGGCACCCGTGCCTTTATTTGACAATCCTATCACAGGCTGACAAGTCTGGAGATGTCAGAAAGAGAACTAGCATACGACGCCATCTTCCTCTGTGTGAAGGCTACTGGGTCACTGGGTGGAACCAGTTCTCAAATTCCAGCCCACTGCAGGTCCCCGTGGGGCTCCCAGCACAGGCCCTACCAAGGAAAACTACTCAGCACTCTCCAGGCCTGATCCAGTCCTTTCCTTGACTCAAAACTCCCTAATCATATGGGGACTAAAGCAGGTTTCAAGCCCAGAACTTTCTTGGGCAGGCATCCTCCACAGCAGACTAAGCAGCTTCAGATCCCTGCTAATACACAAGCTAAGTGGTAGGAGTTTTAATTAAATAAAATTTAAAGAAAGTTTAACATTAATAAAGTCTCAACATTTCAAGTTATTAAAAGTCTACTCACAAATCCAACGAGGAAAACCATGTTGAAAACACATCATGAAGACAAACACCTTAGAACTTTGAGATGACTTACTTAGTTTGAGCTTTTGATTTGATCTTAGCTGGTAATAAGATCCATTTTCCAAAAAAAGAAAATTCAAAGATATTTAGAGGAACTTTCCTCTTTGGGCCTTAGGTTCTAATCCAAATCTTCAGTCCTCAGCTTCAGTTGGAGAAAGGCTGATCAAACCCAGCTCCACTTGAAAACAAATACACATCTCATAGTTGAGTGGCAGGCTTAACGAGCAGTCACATTCCATTTTAATTGCTAGATTATTAGCAAAGACAACATCTCCATGGACAACTGCAGTGCATGTAAATTCGGAGTGAGATACTCAGCTATGTAACTTTTTCCAAAGAAATGCACACACGCAGACAGGGCCGGCTCATCTCGGCTCTCAGGGGTGCTGGGGAGCAGTTGTTCTTGGTCTATAGCTTCTCCACTGGGGCACCTTTTAATAACAAATAATCCTCTGAAAGGACCAAATGGGATAGAATTCTTTAACATTAAAAAAGCCTTAACAAATCCATCCCAGATGATCTATTTCTTCACCTGCATGAAGGATTCTTTAAAACAGGTTTAATCAGTCAACTAGATAAAGCCATTCTCAGGGCAGCACGTTTGACTCTCCAAAGGGCACCAGCCCTCCTGGCTGGCTGCTCTGAAGTGGGTCCCACTTTCAGACAAAGAACTAACATGAGCTACTGTCCGTCCCTTTTCTGAAGATATGTTAGCTTGAATGACACGGTATGAGTAGCTCTTGGGTAGGACTCAGGATTTCTCTGAGCCCTCTGGGCTGGTGAAAAGCCCCCTAAAGCAGCCACATGGAGCAAGGGGCAGATGATAAATGGGTGCCCCCTCAGGGCAGGGACCTTGTCTGGGCCCCTGCCCACGGCTTGGCACTCAGCTGTCTACTTTCAGCTAATCCTCACGCTGCCCCAGGTGGTGGAACAGCTCTGGACATGGAAGCATGAAGTCTACATCCAACACCTTTGGTTTTAAACATTCTGCAAAATTGTTGGGCAGGAAATAAGGACTCCTGCAAAAATATCAAGGTCCTTTACAGGGTGATCAAACCGGTCACCAAGTTTACCTGGGATTTTTCTAGTTTTAGTGCTGACCAAAGTCTTGCACCCCAGGACACCCACCAGTGTCCAGGATGGTTGTTCAGCCTATTTCTAAATGTTCAAAGGGCACACTCCAGACGCCTCGAACAGTGCCTTCCATGTCCAGGGAAGCAACTGGAGAAAATGGAGCTTCCCTGGAATCCCTAGCTTGCTCCCACCCCCGCCCCGCCTGCAGTGTGACAGAGCACCAGACTTCAGTTTCCCCGGACAGGAAAGCACCATCGGTCATCCTCGCCTTCGATGGCCCAGCCCCTGGGTGAGGAGCCATCCCCTCACACAGGGCTCTGAGTAACAGGAATATCTGTGAGTAAAATTTATGATTCGTGTTTCCACTGGAGTTAACCTTGTAACCCTGGGAGCGCTTAATTGCCTTTTCCAGGTTTTGCTTTAATAACCAGCTTGACTCTTGCCAATTTTGGCTGGATTGAGAAATACTGAATGTGTGACTGGAAACGGAAAGCTCATTACTTGATACTTGATATAGCTTGTGCCAAATCTTTAATTCATTAAATTCAGTCATTGTGGCATCTTTTCCTAATGACAGTCAGAAATCTCCTTCAGGTGTAAAACTTCCCAACTCGGGGTATCTTCAAAGCTGAATTTTTATAAAAATGCCTTCCCTAACACATATTTAGGGGGACTCCTGGCCATAAATTACAGGACAGCTTTGGAATTCTTGGTCTCCCGGTCTCTCCCAGAGGAGCTCCATCTTTCTATTGGGGCCTCTCAGGCCCCACACTCCACCTTCCAAAGTAAGCACAGAGTAAGGTGCAGACATCTGGTTCCTGTTTCTGGATTCAAAATTGATCTGCTGGGTGATTCTTGGCAAGTCACTTAACCTCTCTGAGCTTAAGTTTCCCTAATCCTGGCTCACTAGACACCTCTCACGGGGAGGGGGCGGGTGGCCAATTAATAAGCAGGTGTTTTAGAGAAAGGGGCCTCGGCCTATGGTACAGCAGAAGCAAATCCCAAGGAAAAGAGTGGACAGGTGGGGGTGGGGGACAGAGGCACCTGAGAATCACAGCAGAGCAGTAGCTAAATTCTGCAAAACTTAAGTGGCTTAAAGCAGGAAGAAGTTATTTCTAGAGTCACTCATTTTATTCCAAGGCAATCAAATCTCCTTGCATAATTTCAGACCGAGTGTCACTGCTCTTTAAGGCTCTCTGGAGCACATTCCCTCCATAGAGTCTTCCCCCATTCACTTCGGCTCATGCTGGCTGTGTCCTTTCCTGAAGTTTCCATAGCTCTGTGTGATTCTTGTCCCTCTTTGATGTCTTAGGGCATTCATATGCTGGGGCTCCCACATTCCACATGCTTTACAAATCTAATCACCTTCCACCCTCTCTTACACCAACTTTAAGTGTTTGGTGTTATTGCCTCCATTTTGCAGATAAGAAAATTGAGGCACCGAGAAGGTTTAGCAACTTTGGGGTGAGCAAGTCATCCTGGTTTGTCCAGGTCTTTCCTGGTTTTAGCACTAAACGTCCCTTGTCCTGGAAAACTCCGCAGTCCCAGGCGATCTAAGTTACCCTGGTTTGAACGCAAATGCCTGGCTGGCCCAAACCAGGGCTCTTTCTCCAAGTGCTCCTTGCTCCTCTTCCTCCCTCATCCTCAGTCCCAAGTCCCCAAGCAGACACAGACTCCCTAAGGACAGTGGCCAGGTCTTCAACCTTTGTTGTTTAAGAGGACCCCAAATAAAGCGGGACCAGGTTAATATTGGCCAGTTTCACTCCTATTGACGTCGGCCCCCACTGAGGGCTCAGCCAGGCTCAGGTAGGGGTGGCAGGTGGTGAGAACATCCACTCCCGGTCCCACTTACTGCTCCTTTCGCTGCACACGTGACAGAGACAACCGCTTCTCGGTGGACTCACAGTGGCCCACAGGGGCAGCCTACTTTCACGAGTCCCATTGCACGGGATGAGTGCTGGCTCTTCATGCAGAGTGCTGGCACTTCAGGCTTTGCTTTTGGCATGTTTACAATAAACCTGAGTGTTAGAATCAATATTCCCTGGATAACAATCTCCACGTTCCCTCATGGAATCGGTTCTTAAGCAATTTCTTTCCACTAGTGTTACTAGTTTTTTTTAAGTTGCAACATATCGTTCCATGACAGGCGCCTTCACAGACATCCCTGCAATCCTAAGTAAATGCAAGAACACTCTGGTTGCTCAGGTGTGATCTCCTACAGGGACATCTCTGTGACCTAGAAATCAGGCCCCCAGTAAGGTGAACCTCTCAATTATGTCCAGAGAGGCTGTGCAAAATAGCTGCAGAGAAGTGAGTAGCTGCCAGGAAGCCCAGGCACCACAAGAGAACTCAGGACACTCAGGACAACGGCAGACACAACAGGAGAAAGGTAATAAAGAGGGGGAGAAGAACCTGTAGTAATGGGCACGGTAGTTAGAGGTCACTTCCCACACAGCCTAATAGCCCCGAGCCCCAGAAAACATTCTTGATGACAAGAACCCAGGAAAATCATGTCTATTTATAAAGAGAAGCCCGAGTCTTTGTGAAATGATGACTTGCGTCTGAGGTGCTCTGTTCACTAAGCAGGGAAGGGAACATATCTCTATAAAAACAGTGACATAAAAATAATAAGACTTGTCTTAAGTTGATTTGAAGGAAATTGCAAAAGAAAGATTTCAAAAATGCTTTAAAGTGGGCGCCTGGGTGGCTCAGTTGGTTAAGTGACTGCCTTCAGCTCAGGTCATGATCTCAGGGTCCTGGGATCAAGTCCTGTATAAGGCTCCCTGCTCAGCGGGGAGCCTGCTTCTCTCTGTCTCTTCTAATGAATAAATAAACAAAATCTTTAAAAAAATAAAAAAATTTTAAAATGCTTTGAAGTAACAGTAGCATTGGAAAAATAAAATAAGGATTTAAATACCCAGCTTCAGTTTCATAGAAATCTCACTCATCTGGAACACCATGTTCTTCAACTTGGCAGTCAATGAAGCATTTTCCATGTATAAATACCACAATTCTAAGTGCAACCATGAAATCTTTGAGGATTAATCTTTTGATAGATTATGACTGGCTTTTAAAAACATACTTAATGATTTTCAAATAATGTAGGTGGTAAAGCGCTCACCTTCTCACTCAGTCTGTAGGTAAACTTTTTGAAGAGTGAGATTCTTTAATGTCAGCCTCCTTCTTAGTTCCCTGAGGGCTTGCTACTGACAGCGTAAGGACACTGAGACTCAGCCTCACAGGCTCGGGTTTCGGAGCCTGAGTGAGCCAAGCCAATCAGTCATGCTTTCTTAGTGCATTTTTAAAAAGTTATCATGGCCCAGATTCTGCTGAGGAGAAGTTGTTCTTGTCAGGTTTCTACTGCTTTGTGGAAAGCATTTTCTCTTAATTTCCAAGTCAGAGCCTTCAGAAATAAAGGAAGCCCCTCCCAGAGCTATCAGGTGTGAGCCCCAGGCAGCTCATCTATCCATCCCCCTACCCACTCACACACGCACTCATCCACCCATCTAGCCATCCATTCTTCCACTCAGCCGTCCATCTAACCATCCATCTATCGTCCAGCAAACCTTTACCACGTGCCTCCTGGATAAATGTGAGTCCAGGGGAGAGATCCAGCGGCCCTGACCTCATGGTAGCCTCAGTCTGATGAGGGACACCAGTGGACAGGAAAGGAGAAGGCATGAAGGTGCTGTACTACAGTATGCCAGGGCTGACCCTGGGAGGGGCAACTAACTCACAAAGGGGAGGCAGAGAAGGCTGTTTCTCTGAGGACGAGACTACTCTGAAACTTACAAGGTAAGGGGGCATTAGCCCGAGCATAGGTCTCCAAGGAAGTGAAGGAGGCTCAGTGTGGCTGGAGTAGAAGCAGCAAGAGGGAGGGTGGCCAGGGAGAGGGGAGGTTGGAGGGGTAAAGAGGGACATACTGAGTAGTTTAGACATTATTGCGTTTAATCCTCTCAGCAACCCATAGAGATCTCTTATTTTTTTTAGGATTTTACTTATCTATTTAGCAGCAGAGGGAGAGGGAGAAGCAGGCTCCCTGCTGCGGGGCTCGATCCCAGGACCCCAGGATCATGACCTGAGCCGAAGGCAGACGCTTAACCGACTGAGCCACCCAGGCGCCCCGAGATCTCTATTATTTTCCTCGTTGTACACATGAGGAATTATATCTCAGAGAAGCTCATAACAAGATGACATAGTTGTTAAATAACAAAGAGAACATTTGAATCCAGGTCTGTCCAACTCCAGTGCCTCTGAAAATAAAGAGTACACTCCACAGGAAGCTCTACCCAAGTTCAGGGTGTTACAGTCCCCTGAGAGACAGAAAGATGGGAAATAGGTGGATCACCCTAAACCAAGCTCAGGTAGAAAACTTTCAGAGAAACTGCAAGCCTTATTGCCTACTCAAAAGGTCCCTAAATATACAACGGTTTCTGTGTCTACCTATGTTAGTTAAAGGGTGAACTTGTCAAAATAGATTACAAAGTTCTGATTTTCATACTGTATAAAGAGTTTCTACCGATCAGTAAGAAAATGGCCAACTAAAGAAAAATCAAACAAAGGCTGTAATTAAAATGTTTGCAGAAAAGGTGATGCAAATTGCATTTAAACTTAACAAAAAGACACTCTCATTCATAAAAAGAGAAATACAAACTGAAACTACCATGACAAACTATTTTCAAGCCTTCATACTGGGAAAAATAAAAAAGTTTAATAACATAGTATTGGCAAAAGTAGGGGAAACAGACAAGCTCATATATTGCTGGTGGGAGTGTAAACTGATATAGCCTCAATGGATGGCATTGGATAGTATCTTCCAAAATAAAATGCACAGATTCTTGGACCATGCAATTTGACTATAGGATATACTTGCACGTGTGTGAAAAGACAAATCTATACCAAATCTACAGAATTGGATGTACTTCTGAAAGAATGCTAATAAACTAAACGTCCATCAATGGAGAACTTAAATTATGTTATACCCACCCAGTGAACATTCTACAGCCATTAAAAATGGAGTAAGGAAACTATTTATGTACTGATGTGAAACAAACTTCAAGATCTCCTATAAAGTGGAAAAAAAGCAATGTAAGAGCAATGTGCATAATATGCTGCTAAAGTGGGTGTTGGGCTGAGCCCACTCAGATTAGCCAGCTGCTGGGAGTGTTGGAGGGACCCCAAGTTTCTCTCCAGGGGTTTGCCCAGGGCTGAAGAGAGCTGCCTCTCCAAGGATTATGCCCATACACAATGACTGATCAGAGGCCTGCCCCCCATACCCCAAACTCAGAGGGCCATTCCGGCTCCAGAGCTCTCTGGGGGGCTGAGCCCTCTATTGTGATAGCATTGCAGTTAGAACTCCTTCCTCTGGTCAACCCTGCTTCCTTCTCTTCCTCCCAGGTGTTGGCTCCTGCCCTGCCCAACTCCATCTCAGAGTCTGTTTCCATAGAACCAACTGCTACTGCTACCATTTGGGGTGGGGGGGGGAATGGGGGTATGGGCAGAAAGATTATCCATTTACATACCTACTTGACTGTACAAAAAAAAATACCTCTAGAAGCACAGGCAAGAATGCGCACTATGCAAAGACACAAAAGTAGGAACCCGAAAGGCTACGTGCACCCCGATGTTTATAGCAGCAATGTCCACAATAGCCAAACTGTGGAAAGAGCCAAGATGTCCATCAACAGATGAATGGATAAAGCAGATGTGGTATATATATACAATGGAATATTATGCAGCCATCAAAAGGAATAAGATCTTGCCATTTGCAACGACGTGGATGGAACTGGAGGGTATTATGCTGAGCGAAATAAGTCAAACAGAGAAAGACATGTATCATATGACCTCACTGATATGAGGAATTCTTAATCTCAGGAAACAAACTGAGGGTTGCTGGAGTGGGGGGTGGGGTGGGAGGGATGGGGTGACTGGGTGATGGACACTGGGGAGGGTATGTGTTCTGGTAAGCGCTGTGAATTGTGCAAGACTGTTGAATCTCAGATCTGTACCTCTGAAACAAATAATGCAATATATGTTAAGAAAGAAAAAAAGAAGAAGAAGAATGTAGCAGGAGGGGAAGAATGAAGGGGGGGAAATCGGAGGGGGAGAAGAACCATGAGAGACAATGGACTCTGAAAAACAAACTGAGGGTTCTAGAGGGGAGGGGGGTGGGAGGATGGGTTAGCCTGGTGATGGGTATTGAGGAGGGCACGTTCTGCATGGAGCACTGGGTGTTATGCACAAACAATGAATCATGGAACACTATATCTAAAACTAATGATGTAATGTATGGGGATTAACATAACAATAAAAAAATTTTAAAAAAAGAAAAAAAAGAAAAAAAAAAAAAGAATGCGCACTATGGATCAGCTCTGGGAAGGAGACCCAGGTGGTCGGGGCCAGGTGAAGAAGGGAGACCCTTTCCATTTTTTTGAAATTTTAAAAGGGTTTCCCCTTTTAGTGTTTTTGAAATTTGTATCATGAGCCTATGTTACCTACTGACAAAATAAAGGAAGTAATAATGCCTTTAAAAGGCAAAGGCAGAGGAGGTTTAAGAAAACCTAACTGGACTCTTCCGGTTTATCATTAAATAATTGCCCGCATTCAGCAGGAAGTCTCTGCCAGCCTGAAACGAGAGAGTCTGGGTTACTCTCCGGTCTGCTGACACTGCAGGGAGGACATTACTCCTTTTCCATTTCAAAACCCACAGAGACATCTGGATCCAAGCCGGGCTGGGAAGGAGAAGTGATTCTTGTAGGGCATCCCTCCTGGTGAAATCGACAGGGTTGCTTCCAAAGTACAGGCAGCACCAAGGGAACGTGGGCCTTTGGCGCTAACTTGAATTATCGTTCAGAGGACCGGAAAGTACAGGGTAGTGTGTGTCATCTGGTCAGGAGCACTTTGATGATGACGGGGCTGACCTTCCCACCAGGCCCATTTCTGGGAAGACATCTGAATGCCTGGCCTCGCCCTGCCTTGGTGCTGCTGACCACCCAGCTCTTCAACACATACTTGGTGGTGTGCTTTTCCAGATGCTTCCTCCGAAGAAAACTTCTGCCTCCACAGTGGGCCAAGCCCTTGCTTTTAGAAGTTTCTTCCTCATCCCATTTATGAATATAGAACTGAAACATTCTAAGTGAGATCAGAGGAGAATTTCTCAAGAATTGCTAAGTCAGCAAGAATGCCAGTTGGCAGAAGGAGACTGGGAGTGGAGGCTCTTCCCAGCTCTTGCAGATCCTGGGGGACCAGTAAATATCTGATGCCAACAATTCTGGTCCTAGCCACGCCATAAAATCCCTTTACGAGGCCTGACTCTTCTCCGTATACTAGATCTCTCCTCATTCCCTGACCTTTCTGCACCCTGCCCTCCCCCTATTCCTTGGCCAACACTGATTAAACCCATGGTATTTTCTCCATTTGCATTCTGCTGGCAGCAATGTGCATTATCTGGAGGCACCGTTTGAGCAGTGGAGGGTTGCGATCAATGCCAGAAGTAGCAGTAGTGTTAACAGTGGAAAATCTTTCTAGCCGACCCCTCAGAGGCTTCCCCAGAGGGACTTTGGGTCTTAGAAACAGCCCCAGTCCTCCAGTGCCCTGAAACCCTTCCTCCCTCTCCCATTTAGCCACAGCATGACTTCTAAGAAGCAGAATTGGTCAATGATGATTAGTTATAATCATAACAAGCCAGATATGCTATACCTCCCAGATGAAATCCTGGTGGTATAACAGTTTTAAATCTATAAACAACTGCCCCAGGGTATAGTTTTGGCCCCCTAGATTGGATTATTTCCTGCTGTTCATTTTTAGAAAAAGTCCTTTACCTAGCCAGTTGAGGCACTTGGGTTATGTTTGCAGAGTCTCACCTCTTGTCTTTCAAGGAGTGATGGCTGGAAGCTCATCTCAACAGCCTTTCCTCCTCCTGGAGGAAATGTCCCAAATCCCCCAAAGGAGTGTGATTGGTGTGCACCCCCACGAGAATGCCCGGCCCAAGCCAAAGCTTCTCTTCAGTCCTTCAAGTAAAGGCATATATGTATATGCGCATGTCTATATACACATACGTGTATACATAAAGTGTGCAATTTGTACACTTCAAATACGTGCGATTCGTCCTGTGTCAATTCTACCTCCGTAAAACTGTAAATAGTACTAACTTTTGTAAGAACTACGGGAGGAAAAAAAAAAAGACTGGGGTTAAATGTCCATTCCCAGAACACCTGGCGGGGCTGTGAGTGCCCACCACCCTGCCCTGGGCACCTCCACTCCGACCTGGGCTTACGCTTAGCAGCTGAGCCCCAGCCCTGACACCTGGGAACCTGGCACCTGAGATGAGACCACAGGTTTGAACAGCAGCGGTCACAGTCCCAACACTCTGGTGGGGAGACTCTCTTCCTGCCATTTAACCTGCTTGGTGACAAACTAATGGTAAGAAACAAATACAAGGAAAGGCTCGGGGGGGGTGTCTCAGGCACCGATGACATCTGCACGAAACCTGCTGTGGCTGTGAGCAGTCCAACGTGGTCAGCTCCTCGCCGGCTCACTGCAGGCCCAAAGCCCACATTACCTCCTTTTATAAGCTTTAGTATCCCTCGGAAACGCTCTCCCTTTACATTCTCCATCTCTTCCCTGGAACTTCTCCAGAGGGCTCTGCGATTGGGTTGCATACAAGTTTCTGAGCTCGCAACTTCCTTTCGGTCATAAATCACCCCTCACACACTCACTTTTTCCTTCCCATTGTTCTTCGGTATTAATAGCCCCAAATCCTGGGAGCATTTGAGAACCGTTCCAATTTTGGTTAGTAAATCAATTTGGAAACTAGTAGTTGGCTTTGCTCAGACTTCCAATCCTTCTGAGAAGGTCAGTTCCTACAAATTGGCCAAACCAGGGTGGGGAGGGCAGCCTGGTAAATTTCCCCATTTCAAAAGTCTCGCCATTTTCTCATGAAATGCTAGATACCTTGGTGTCAGTGTTTTTCTTTTAACTCCGTCTCTAAAATTAAAATGTTAATGAGAGAGAGAGAGGGGGGAAAAAACCCTAATGCCTTCTGTTGTGTGATAGATAATTTTTAAAAAATCGCTCATTTCAGGATACGTCAAATTCAATTATGAAAGCAGAGGAATAAATATGAAATCTGGTTCTGTTTGTTAAAAGGCTCTGATACTATTTTCAATTTGTTGGAAATATCTTTCTCCTAAATAAGTTCTGCTTCCTCCCCAAGCTGCTGACCTTCTGCAGGGCAAGTGAGAAAGTGTCACATCTCATCAAATGCTGACAGGCCAGGGCTCCCCCCAGATGGGAGTAGAGATCATCTGCCAGCTAAGGGGTCTGACCCCCACATCAGACAGCAGGAACATGCATTGAGGGATAAAGGAAACAGACCATTGGTTGGGTTTCCTTGGAAAGACAAAAGAGGAGCTCTTCACACATAGCACACTGACTTGAGTGGGCTGCATGCCAGACCAGAGCAGGTAGTGGAATGAGCAATGCTCAAGCCTCAAGGCCGACTTCTAGCCACGTAACACTCGGCCAAGGGCACCACGTTGGCAGGCAGGCCTCCTGGAGAGGGAAGACAAGGGCACAGTGTTCACCAGCTCCTCAGGGACCACCAGCCTCCCAGCTGCTGAGCTGGGCTTGCCCGGCACCCTCTGGCCTGATGCGAGGCCTGCTGAGCACACCTCTGGGCTGTAAGTTTGAGCCCAAGCTTGAGAAGCGTAACTTTCTCTAGCTCCTTCAGCCCTTATCCCGTCCTCTGATATTAGAGGCAGGTCCTTCATCTTTCCCTGTACAGCTGATTAGAGGCCAGCCTGTGGGCACCCAGTGCACGTGCCCCCTGATGGACCCCCAGGTAGTTCATGTGCCTCAGCCACAGGCTCCCGCCTCTCAGCCGAGGGTGGGGCTCAGGTATGGCACAGACGAATGATTTATTTAGGAGTGCCTCCCTAAAGCTCCCTCTCTGAGACATCATCAACATTTCAAGAGGCTGATAAAGTCTCCTGCATCCGGGGAGGGAGGTTATTAATCTATTCATTAGCATGAGACAATGTCTCTTTTGAACCTGATATATCTAATTGTGGAAGAGAACAAAGCCTGACAATTACAGCCTGAGACAAGGTAAGAGCATCTGCTTCCATGACGTCAGGACTTCTTCCAGGCGGCTCACAAAGCTCCAGAGTGCTCCCTCCTGCCCCACCCCCCAGCCCCGGGGAACCCTGTCGGGGCAAAGTGATGATAACAAGTAACTAACATTTACAGAGTTCTTGCTATGTACTGCACACCGTGCAAAGCAGCATGCTTGCACTGGCTGACTTCATTCTCACAACAGCCCTGAGAAGTGAGTAGTTTTGTCTCCATTCTACAAATGAGGGAACTGAGGCTCAACATGACTACGTGACTTGCTGAGAGCAACACAGCAAGTAAACTGCAGAGTGGGCCCCTGTCCCCGCCCCTGGCTCCCAAGCCCACGCTTCTTTCTGCTGCTCTATGTCTGTCCCTGGACAAGACTGCAGTGTGGCACCTGGGAACCAGCTCTGGGAGGACTCCTGGCAGCAGCTCTATTCATGAGCCGGGATGAGCCCCCACAATGGGTCTTTTGCCCTGGGTTCCCCAGAGAGCATACCAGATCTGCACTGGGTAAGATGGGGCACTGCAGGCGAGCCAGTCAGCAAGAACTCAGAGAGGCTGGCCTGGCTGACAGCACCAAAGCTGACACTCAAATCCAGGTCCACTGCCCTGAAGTCCAGTACGGCTTATAAAACTTGCCTCCAAAGGCTTCTACACCAGTTTACTAACAAACTCCCAGATCACTGATCTCTGGGACATTGCTGGAACATCATTCTGGTCATTGAAAGATTTATAAAGTCCTCATGCTCATTAATGGGTAAGAAGTCTCTCTCTGCTGGCTTGAGCTCGCCCCTCCAATTCTGAAGAGGAGTTAGTGGGTGTGGGTCTCCAAGCTCAAGGACAACATGGTGCCTCCCCAGTAGAGGTGTGGACAAGGACTTGCATTGCCATCCTTCATCCCTGGGCCTCCAGGGGCCACAGCCAGAGATAGTCCTAGAGCAGTGCACTCACCTAGATGCATGAGGCTATTCATTGAGAATGCCAACCCTTTTCTGCTAGAGAGTTAATGCCCCTGGAAGCACCCCTCAACTAATGAGGGGTGGTAGCATGGTGACAAATTATCTCCAGCGCCTTCATCACTCAGCATAACACTGAGGTGTGGTCTGCATCATCTTACTGCGCGCCCGAGGGCAACTGACATCCAGTTGCTCACAGAAGGAACTCCTGGGTTCTGCACCCTGACTTGGTGTCCTTCCCTTCCCTTCTGTCTCACATCACTACTCCTACCAGCACCACTCCCAATAAACTACTCGTGCTCCGATCCTTGTCTGGGGTCTGCTTCTGGGAAAACTCAACCCAGCCCCCATCCAGAGCATCCTCTCCCACCCCAACCCCAGGGACTCTCCTTCATGCCTCTCTCCTTAGAATGCACAACAGAAGTTGGGCAGGAAGTTTCCTTATATTGTGTGATCCTAGGCACAGGAGCTGACCTCCACAGCCTCAGTATTCTCAAAGGTACGGTGCGCTGACAAGCGCACTGATGGTGTATGGGTGTGATATGTGAGCATGACAACTGAGCACTGTGCCTCGCACACACTGAATGCTCACCAAATAGTAGCTGCCATTATTACTGTTTTCTTTTGTTTTAGAATAACCCAAGCACTTGTCTTCCCTCTGTCGTCAAACTGTGATTCCTGAAGGTCACACACCATGAGTATTTCATCTCTGTCTCCCCCCTCACAGGTGACACTCAATTACATACTTGTTGCATTAAATTGCTTTGCCTAGAGGCGCCTAGGTGGCTCAGTTGGTTAAGCATCCGACTCTTGATTTCGGCTCAGGTCAGGATCTCAGGGTGGCGAGATGGAGCCCCGCCCACTTAGGCTCCGTGCTCATTGGGGAGTTGGCTGGAGACTCTCTCTCCCTCTTCCCTGTCCCCGCTCTCGCACGCCTGCCCTCTCTCTCTCTCTAAAAAAATAAAATCAATAAATAAATTGCTTTGCCTGATCTTTGCATTACCTGTTCCTAGACGAAAGCATGCTAATTACGCTGCGTTTTTTCAGGCTCAGGGAACAGAGCCCTAAAGCACTTCCTGTTTGTTGACTTCTTCAGCGCGTGTGTGCTGCTCTATGTGAGCTCACGGCCGGAGGAGGCAGCTGTGAGTTACCTCATGGGTTATGATTTCACTCTTCATACGTTAGAATAGTTAGAGCACATCTCACGTGAGGCACGCCTCAAGGACAGCACCTGTGTTGATCCACGTCCATGCTCCTCTATGCCAGGCCCGTGGTAGGTGCTCATTAAATGTTTGCCATCTGACTCAAATAATCTGATATGAACATGCCAAATAGCACCAGAGGGTTTGCTCTAACGACCCCCATCACTGATGGCTGGATGTAGCCAGAGCCTGACTAGACTGATTTGTGAGAGAAAAACTTACAAAAAATTAGAAGGTGACAGAGAGTCACTAACGTTGGTAACTTTGCCCTCCTAGATACGTTTTATGCATGTCAGGTTACATTTAACTTTTCTGGGTGTATACATAGCTTATATTCAGTTTTCAAGCCACAAGTCTTGAAGCTTCTCAGTTTAGAGACTCCTTCCCTGAGTTTTGATGATTTGGCCACTATGATCAAATCTCTGGCCCCTTGATAGCACCAACATCGGTTAGCTTTTAAACACTTGATTAGGAATTACCTCAACCACATCATGACTGCTTATGAGGTGCTTCGATATCTTGGAGAGTAGATGGGGCCGTTTCTTGGCCCTGGGCTGCTCCACTATTGGACTCTGCCCCTGGCTACTACAACTCAGAGAGAGGCCGAGGCAGTGTCTTCACCCACCAGAGATTTAAAAATCAATTCTGTGCTTGGGAAAGAGTTGTCACAAAGAACTCCACAGGTGAGACTAGAGCCATCCCCGAGCCTGGTGAGAATCTGTAACTGCCCGTAAAGCAGTTCTAAACCCTGGCTGCTTGGAGGCAGCAGCTGGGAGTCTGGCACCTGCTCTCACCAATCAGATCAGGATCTCTGAGCATGGGACACATTATGGGTGAAGGGATTCCTGGGTACCTGTACTGTGCAGCCAGGCAGAGCAGAAACCCAGTGCTCTGAAGAAAGGATACAAATTCAACCAATTTCCTAGACAAGAGCAGACGAGAAAGGGCAGGTTAGAAGAGGGAAGGAGGATGGCAAGAAGTGGGGGGAACTGGTTTATCAAGAACGACAGTGAGGGGGAGCCTGGGTGGCTCAGTCGTTAAGCGTCTGCCTTCAGCTCGGGTCATGATCCCAGGGTCCTGGGATCGAGCCCCGCATCGGGCTCCCTGCTCCGCAGGAACCCTGCTTCTCCCTCTCCCACTCCCCCTGCTTGTGTTCCCTCTCTCGCTGTCTTTCTCTCTGTCAAATAAATAAATAAAATCTTAAAAAAAAAAAAGTGACAGTGAAAAGAGAGCAGAATGATGGAAATCCGAGAGAACTTTAAAAATGCCTCTCTTCGCTGCATGGTATGCGGGACACACCTCAGCCGAGCATGTGCCATATATTATTGAGTCCATTTTCTTTATATTAATTTTAGATCAGGAGCTCCTTGAGGGAAGGAGCCAGGTCTGATTTGTCTTTATGCCTCTGACACTGGCATCGTGTTGGGACAGAGGAGGAGATCATGAAATGTTGGACAGTGAGTGAAACAACAAACAAAACTCCCCTCCTGGATGCCCTGAGGACGTTACTGTTTCTAAAGCGCCGACTGGACACAACTTGAAAACAGCAGGGGTTTTTATGACTGAGTCTTCCTTCAAAGACATTCATTTGGCACTCTCCGTGTGTGCCAGACACCAGGAAGAGTACTTTTAGGAAAACAGAGCTGCAGAGGCACAGTGTGTAGATGCGTGACAAGCGTGCTAAGGCTCACATGGAAAAGCATGGGACGTGTTTCAGAACGCATGAGACTAGCTGAAGCTCAGGAGCAAGGCACGGGCCGAAATAAAGCAGAAGCAAAATGCCGTTCCACGTACTCCCTTCAAGGAGCCAGACAAGGTGTGACACCCATTAGAAAGATTTCCTTCCCAGATGATTATACTTTTTCAAACTCTGCTCACGGTGCTGATATTCTGTTTTCTGGGAAACCCACTCATGGTAAACTCATTCCCGTAATTGTGGATGAGCAGGACTTTGTTACAGCCACACTTCCCACCCAAACTCCTTCCTCCCCGCACTGGGGTCAACACCCTCTGAGCCCTCGCTCCTCCAAAACCAGCAAAGTGGGGCCCGGAGAGGACAGCTTTCCTTCCCCTGATAAGCAGCACTTACAATCCCCAGGTCACTCACAACTCACAGCTGGGCTCCTGAATGAGGAAGGTTCCTGCCCCCAGGAACTGTCCCTCTCTTATCTCCTCAACAACAGGCTTCTATGAGAAATCAGAGCTGGCCAGAGCCCTCATGTCCTAGAGTAATGGCCCGGATTTCAGCCATGGCTCTAAGTTGGTCCCTGCTTTAGAAGTTCCCCACAACCACAGGAAAACATCCGAGGAACAGAGGGATCTAGGCCAGGAGTGATTGGAATTGGATTTCAATCCTCACTTCCAACCTGCTGAGTTCTTCCTGAACATAAGCTCTTTATGTGAAAGATATCTAAAGACAGGCAATCACTGGGGTATTTTACTGAAAAACCACACTGTTATTTCCTGGTCTAAAATGCACAGATTACTGAAAATAGCCCTTGAATAAATGGAGAAGTTTCCTCTCAGTGGTTCAGTGCACTTAAGTAGAGTCTTGCCCGATCCCAGGGGTAAGGGCTGTTTCCTCTGTTTTATGGATGGGACACTGAGATAGGGGAGTTATGAGAGCTGACTGTGGTCCCAATGAACTGGTGGCAAAGCAGGTCCAAGATCTCCATGTCCTGGCTGTTCAATGGAAGGACCTTGTGTCACCTGCAGTCCGTCTCTCTCGCCAGGTCATGGCCCATGATGAAGGTCAGGTACTCATGGGGCCCAGGCATATAGCTGTAGTTTCACCAAGCAGTGATAGCACCCACAGCGGGTTTAAGGCACTCCGTGTCTTCGAGGAGTATACACAGTAGAGAGGAATAGAAACGTACCCAAATACATATACTGCAGAGCAGAGCCCACTGAATGTCCTGTGAGAGGGTCAAATTGCAGGACTGTGAAGGAGCATGAGAGCCGACATTCCGTCACATTGGGAGAGGAGAGGTCAAGTGGAAGGAAGCTCAGAAGCTGTGGAGGCAGGACTTGAGGGTGGATCAGATATTTTTAAAAATATAATAACCAGGGTATTTAAAAATGTAATAACAAGATTTGTTTATGTCAAAACAAGTCATTCATAATCCCACTGTCCACTGCAGTGGAGTATCCATTCCAGATTGGTCCATGCCCACCACTGGGATTCAGACATGTGTGGGCATGCCCAGAGAGCTACAGGGCAGGCCAACAAGAGCCTTTTGGGAGCACATCAGGCATGACATGCTGGGTCACTAACAAAGCCAAGGTGGTCAGAACGATGAGTCTGTCATTTTATCTGTCCCTTGGATTGAGTCCCAGCCCAGCCTTCCTTCCATAAACACCTGTCTAAGCAGCAAAGAGCAGTTTCATTAAAATTACATATCCACAGCTTTGCAGAGAATATGAAGAGACCATGTTATCATGAGTGTGCCCCCAGACACAGAGCCTCCAGCATCAGTATGCCTGGTGGAGAACGTACCCAAAGAACGTCCCAGAGAACGTCAGGTGCTCTGTGTATGGGCATCTCCTAGCCCTACAAGTGTCTGAGGCTGGGGTGGATTCCAAGGGAGAGGCCACTTGTCTGTCATGAGATTCTTTTGGGGAACCATGGGAGACTGAGTATTCCCTGGAATTTCTGGGGCCAAAATCCTACAATAACAAGTGGAAGTGAGAGATCCCCAAGTGCTGGTTGGTTCTATAAAAAGCAGCCACATTTTTAACCCTCCACAAGAGTAGCCCAAGGAAACATAGCTTACATAACTAAGTTCATATTTGCATATTCTATTCTAGTCCTTATTCACTTGCATATATAACAATCACAATGCATATTTCTATAATTCGCTTTTTCAAATTTATCACCAAATTACAAATTGCAGGTGGGGAGATATGGGAGAAGGCTATCCATGCAGATGAAACAATATAGCTCTCAATCAGTGGTTCTCAACAGGGGGCAATTTTGTCTTCCAGGGAAACATCAGGCATTCGGCAGTGTCTGAAGACATTTTTCATTGTCATGACTGGGGAGGTGATACTATGGGAAGAGGCCAGGGATGCTGCTAAACACAGGAGAGCTCCCCACCACAAAGAATTATCTATCTCAAAATGTCAGGAATGCTGAGGTTGAAAAACCCTGATCTCTAGGTGCAGAGACCAGAAAGTACCTAATTATTTGAGTAATTATAAGTAGCCCAACTTGAAAGCTGGCTGGGTGGGGATCCACTGAAGCTACCCCAGTGGGTGTTCTTGGGAGGAACTGAATGTATAGAGAGGGACCTGGAGGACACCCAGACAAGGACTTTTCAAGGACAGAGGAGAAGAATGGCCATAGCGGCCAGGGTAACAGCTAGTAAAATCAGTACCACAGAGGCCAATGGTGCTATGAGGCCTAAGGACGGGATGAGGTGCGTCCAAAGCTACCAGATGGCACAGATGAGGAGAGCTGGGGGAATGTCACCTGTGCCCTCCACAGCGAGAGCTGGTATTTCACTGTGGGTCTGGTGGCCCCCAGCCCAGGGCTCATCCCACTGGCCACACCACACTGCCTCAGGACTGCGTGGGTCTCTGAACGCCTCTTGTTGGACATAGGCGGGCTGGCTGGAGCCGTACTATCACAGACACAGAACGATGGTGAACAGGCACCAGGACACAGAGAGTCTGGTGTCATACAGAAGCTTTCTTCTTTCTTCCAACATGAGCTGAAAGCCCTCTGGGGGCCTTAGCAACTGCTTCTGCACAAAGTCTTTACATTAAACAAATAAATACTGCTTACCTCCTCCAGTGAAGCCCTTGATGGTGCCTCCTCAGTGGAGAGCTCAGTGGGCGCTGAGCTGGTGGCCAGGGGGCTGCTGGAAACTGGATTTCATGAGCTGCAGAGGGGAAGTCGACATCAAAAGGGATGGATGCTCTGCCTTCCTAGTGAATCCAGACAAGCAGCTGTAAATAAGCACAAGACAATGTCTTTCGCCTTGAAAAATGACAGCGATGGAAAGGCTTGGCAATACCCTGCCATCGCCGGGATGCGTTGAGTGGACACGTATACGCTGTAAGTGGAAGGTATATGGTGGCGGGTATGATCTTTTGCAAGGGTACCACCTATCAAACACACAAAGGCACCTACCTTTTGCTCAGGCACCTGTCCTAGAGAATGTTCACTGCAAGTTATGAAGTTAAAGATTTAGAGACAAATGAAATGTTCATCACTAGAGCATGATCTGATTGCCCTATGGTATATCTATCCTGTTGGACGTAGCTGTTAGGGAGAATGAGGCAGGTCTCCATGTGTGTTGATATGCAAACAAGGGTCAGGATTTATTTTGAAGTGACAAGAGCAAGGTGAAGTTGTGAGACAACGTGTAGAGATGAGTCATTACTGTTTCTAGATTAATATATCTGTGCACCCATAGAAACAGTACTGGGAAGACACACACATGGCTTGACAGTGCTTACTCCTTAAGAGACTATGGGCCGACAGAAGGAAAGGAGGGTGGCAGTTTTAACTTGCTTTGCTTGTGTGCTGTTTGCATTGTTAGAACTCACTGGTGGGATTTAACGCCTGGATGATGGCATTCCAACTTGTCTCGGACAGAAGAAGTCCCAGCCTTGCTCACTTTGCCTAAGGTTGCCAGCCCAGGTCTGGTAGCCATGGCCACCTGGGGCACAGAGACCCCAGGAGGACACACTGCAGGGCTGCTCCCAGGGCACATTACTGCCCCTGATGTATGAAGGGCAAGTCAACCTTGGGCAATTTAGAGCTGCTTACAGTCGCTTGGGCACTGGTGGGCTTGCTTCTCTCATCCCCCATCTGCCTGCCCAGGTGAAGAAGGGAGCAGCCTAGAGGAGCTGCATTTCTGGAGGCAGGAGAAGCCAGGAAGAGAAAAGTGACTCCTGGGCCACGTCTCTTCCCATAGGAAAGAGCACGGGGATCGGGACTCAGGGTCAGGGGCACTTCCACACTCTCTCACCCATTTCTGTTAAGGCCAATCATCAGCCTCACACTCGGGCTCCAGTCCAGCTGTGGGACTGGCAAAGCTAGGGGCATTCCACTCTCTGAACCTTGAAGCTTAGGCTCACTGTCCCAGCTTCTATCCCACACAGCTTCACACTAAGGCTAGAAAAACCAATGATTCTTGAGTGCTTACTCTGTATCAGGTACTCTTCTGAGTCCTGGCCACAGAGTGTGGTCTGAGAACCAGCAATAATCAGCATTACCTGGGAGCTTGTTAAAAATGCTGACTCTCAGGCACAATAGGACCCAGGTGATTTGTGTGACATTAAAGCTTGAGAGGCACTCTCCTTACTTACTTGGATCTATTAATTCCCTCTGAGTCCTATTATTATCATCCCCATTTTGCAGACAAAGGTTAAGCAACTTGTCTTAGGTCATCAGGCTAATAACTCCTATTGGCAGGATTCTGCCTGTAGAGCCTACACAATTAGCCACCACAGCACAATGCTGACCGCGTAAACAGCAGAGATTACAGCCTCCCTAACTTCCTATCTAGCCCGATGGCAGAGGCCTTAGGGTGCTGTGAGGAATAAAGTCAATTTCACCAAGACTAGCTCGGTAAAAAAAACATGTCTTTAAAAATTACGGAATCAGAGAGAATACTAGTTGCCAGGGATTGGGATGCAGTTTAACGGGAGTGGGAGGTGGGGGTCACTGCAATGATGGAGCTATTGTGTATTTCGACTGTATCACTGTCAGTACTCTGGTTGTGATATTTTACTATGGTTTCACAAGACGTTATCACTGGGGGAAACTATGGTAAGTGTGCAGAGGATCTCTCTGTATTATTTCTTACAACTGCATGTGAGTCTCAAAAGGGTTTTAATTAAAGAAAAAAAAAAGCCTTCTCCATAGCTAAAATTGCCAAGCTTAAGGCCCTGCTGAAGAAGCCAAAGTTAAATTTTACACATAGGGACCAGAAGCGCGTTCTGATTAAAGTAGGCACAATTAAAGGCCTGGGGAGGGGGCATGAGGGACCAAGTCCAAGTGCAGCTATTTACCAAAACCATTTGTGCTTCAACACTTAATTCTCCGTAGTTCCAGAATCCCAGCTTATAGCGCGCGTGCGTACGTGAACACACACACACACACACACACACACACACGTGCGCGTGCTTCCCACAAATGCAACCTGTTAGTCATTTAGATGGAAATAATCTCATAAAGCAGTATTGATGGAAAAGAACAAAATAGGAGGGCTCCAAAGTGGGGAAACCATGCCTGGCTTGCGGCAGAACAAGAAGAGCATCCTCTGGGCTAGAGTCAACTTTTAAGAGCAAAGAGCCAAACCGGAATCCTGCTCTTCATAGAATGTCTTAGCAGGGATTGGTTGTTAGATCAGCACAGATAGAGTTATGTCCATTAACAGTCTGCAAAAACACCCAGCCCAATGGTGAACCCCAAAGCTCTTGTGTGTGTGTGTGTGTGTGAGAGAGAGAGAGAGAGAGAGAGATGTGTGTTGTGTACCTCATACTTCTGACTGAAGCCGATGGTTGGCTCAGGTCATGTGAATTGGGCATTTTTGTAAAAGGCAGGAAAGCTCTAAGGTGAAGAGAGGACCTCCCTGGTGGGTGGTTCATCAGACTGACACACCCTCTAACTGGTTGCTGGTCACTTGTGGCAGAAGCCAGCTAGTAGGCATTGTTGACACTCTTTTCTACAGTCCAGACCAGACTCAGCCAGCAGCTCTTCACAGCACAGTAGGGCCTGCCGGGCTGCAGAGAACTCTATAAAGTGAAAATCAAGAGCCCCCTTGGGGACTGCCACCTCTGGTCACTTTGCACACTAGTCTGTGATGGATGTTTCCCGTGCTGACCACTGCCAGAAGCCAGCACCCAGATTGTCGCAGACACCCCATCACAGAAACCTGCACTTGTGTCCCAGGAAGCCACCACATGGCTCTCACATTGGGTGGCAACTGAAAAGACAGGCCTTTGTGTGGGTGGTCATTGCCCAGTGACCCAGGGAGAGGCCCGGCTCTGCCTCTGCCTGGGGACTGTGGTCTTTGTGGAATGGCAGTCAGGATACCAGTATCAGCCTTCTTCTTTCCACCCCTTCTCTTTCTATGTATATGTCTCCTCTTTTCCTCAAACCTCATCTCATTGGAGAATGCTATTCAGCTGAAGATTATATTAATTCCAACCCCTTCACTGGAAATACGCAGAAAACCATTTGATTTGCTCCCGAAGAGATCTGCCACACCCACCATCCAGGTTTAATAGGAGACCTGAATTCCACCCCAGTGGCCTGACGCCAGTAGTCCATGAAAACATGCCACCAGCACTAGGCACTGTGCAGCCTCTGTCTTGACCCACTTGTCTTCACACAGAGCACTCCACCTCCCATTTTGTTTCGAATCCTTCCAGCGTAGGACCTCCTGCCTTGTCTTCCTGCTTGTTCGCTTACCGCAGTCCACTTCAATGTAAACGCAGGAGGGTAGGGCTTTCAATTTGGTTACTTCATCACTCTTCCCAGCACATGAGCCCTGGGACATAATATCTACTCATAGATACTTGGGGGACTAGCAGTCTAAGACTGCATCTTAGAGCTGAGGCTCAGTCCTACTTCTCTTGCTTGTGGCTTCACTCTTCGACCAGAACTTATATGGCCCATTGGCCATTCTGGAGAAATTCCTCTCTTTCTCCAGAGCCCTAGGATCTCATCTCTTCTCAGCTTGTGGGCTCCCCATGTTCACCCCAGTTCATGGAGCAGGAAAAGACACACAGTCCAGGGCTAAGTCCACACAGGCCAAAGGTGGTCTGAAAGCCATCCCTCTCCAAAGGTTGGGTGAGAACCAAGTAACTAAAGACCACAGGTGGCAACCAGGCATGGAGCCCTAATGCCCAAGGTAGTTGAGAGGTTTGAGATGAGAAATTCAAGGCTGAGACTTTTTGGAAAGAGTACCAACGAGAAAAAGACAAAAACTCAGAGCTACACACTTAGCACCCACAGAGCCCAAGGCTGGAGGAAATCACGCCACAACACTGTTCTCTGTACACTCAAACGACAAGGAAGCTGACTAGTGGTTTCCTTTATCCTATAGCTCATGCTCGATCATGGCTGCCATGTGCCATAAAGCTGTGATGAAAGAGTTTGCATTTCACAAACATTGACTTTCACAAATCTGACATTTCACAGGGAGGCCCTGCTTCATCAGCATTCGGAGAAACGTCTCTGATCAAGCCAGGGTCTCAGCTTGGTCTCCATAGTGTAAGAGCTAACGGAAAGGAAAATCCACGTGTTCGGATGTTGGTTCCAAACTTGTACCAGCCATGGTCACATGCTCATGTGATGCAGCTTTGCTTAGAACTAAAGAGTGATAGAAAAAAATAATAGGATTGGTCAACGTGGCTGGTCTCAACATCACCTTTGCAACACTCACCCTCTGAAAAGGGCATCCACCACCGAAATGAGTACGAACGCCCAGTGAGGAGGGGCTGTGCTGGACTCTCCCAGAGGATGGGTTGCAGACATATGTCTGAGGGACAGGAAAGTAGCTGCCCCTGAGACAGAGGATACATTACTTTCCTAGGGCGGCTATAACAAAGTACCACAGACTGGGTGGCTTAAAACAGAGATGTATTGTCTCACTGTTCTGGAGGCCAGAAGTCTGAAATCAAGGTGTCAGCAGGACCATGCTGCCTCTGAAATCGGTAGGGAAATCATGCTTTGCGTCTTCCTCAATTCTGGTGGTTGGTTGGGAATGGTAAATGCCTGGCTGGTAGCCGCATAATTCCAATCCCTGTCTTTGTCTTTGTTGTCACATGACTGTCTCCCTGTGTGTCTCCATGTCTCTTACTTTCTTCTTGTAAGGATGTCAGGATTAGGGCCCATCCTACTGCAAAATAACCTCATCTTAACTAATTACATCTACAATGACCCTATTTCCAAATGAGGTTACTTTCTGAGGCACTAGATTCCAACATATCTATTTTGGAGGAGATACAATACAACCCATAACAGAGGGGTTGAATAAGATGGTGGGCCAGGGGTTCTATGACTGGCAAGATCCAGTGTCCTGGGAGCATGGCAGGAAGACAGCAGACCTCCAGGAGAAGCAGCTACATGGGGAGGCAGGACCCAGGACCCAGTGCTTTCAGCCTCAGCAAAAATCTGATGCCCAAACTGGGCACAGAAGTAGCAACGCTGTCTGCTACAGACCTCAAATGCGTGGACAAGATGGCCGGTGTAGGCTGTGGACCAGCACACACTCCCCGAGGATACTGGCCAGCGTGGCCGAAGAGCACAGCCCAGCGTAGGAGCCCCATGGTGACCAAAGTCAAATCTTGTAACATGAGGCTCTGGCCCTGAAGTCAAGATTATTTTGATTTAGAAAAAAAAAATTAATGTAAACATAACTCTTAAATCCAGCTAGTATGGCGGTTTTAAATTTATAGTAAGTTTTCAAATTTATAGGCTATACACATAATCACACTCTATTTCCATGCACTGCACAAAAACCAGCCCTCAAGATACAGAAGACATGAGCCAACATGGCAAACGGGGTAAAAAATGGACAGAAAGAGGCCAAACGTAGGTAGGCGTCAGAGGGGAGTAAAGATGAACCTGGAGAAACCAGTGTTGGTCCAGATCCCCTCCCCCTTCTAAATCCTTGCAGAAAAGAATATTAATAAAATGAAACTCTAAATCTGATCCCGGAGCAATAATATAACGCTCGTGCCAAACTTCACAGCCGTGGGAAGGATGTATGTAGCTGAGCAATCTGTGGACAGCATTTCTCGGCTGAAATTCTTGAAAGCCCATAGTGCTCAGGCCAAAATGCTCTGGAAACCAAGTCCTGTGGAAAATGCAAACTTTATGAATTGCACATGTGGCCACAAAGGCAGCTCTGCAGTCTGAGTGAAAAGATTTGCAGAGAAATCTGTCCCCATGCTGAAGACCACCAGGACTGATGCAGAGCATACCATGGGCCCCAGAGAGGAGAGGAGACTCACTCAGCCTTTGGGATTTTCTTGGCAAACTCCAGAAAAAACAAGTGGAGGCCTGTGCTGGAATCAGACATGATAGACAAAGGGACCACTTCCCTTTGCCTGAGGGGGCATCGCTGGAGAAGCAGCACCCGCGGGGCAAAGTGAAACCTTCTCCAGCTACCTTACCCTTTTTGTCCCTCCCTTTTCCCATCTGTGAGTCGAGGATCATATAGAATTTATCTTGTGGGGTGGCTGTGAGGGTGCTAGGGATTAATATATGTGAAGCTCGAAGAAAGCGCCTGACCCCTCACAACAGCCAACACAAATCCTCACCTGCAGCAAGCACTCCAGCAAAGCTGAAGTTTCAAATCTCTCCCCGAAGTTGCTTCTCTTCCAGCACTCCTCCTAAATTTTCATTTTTACTTTATAGATCTCAGACTGCCTTCCCACTTTGTCTCCCAACAACTTCTTCTCAATCTGGAGAGCTTCCCGCCCCGTCATAGGATCTAAGGACAGGAAAGGCCCTCCTCGGTCCCTCAGCTTCCGCCCCTGCCCCAAGGCAGAGCTCTGTTCACACCGACTCCGACAGATGGTTGTCGTTTCCAGACAGGAAATATTTATCGAGCATCCATTCTGGGCCAAGCCTTGTGCTCAGAGTTGCTAGGAATACGCACAAGAGTGGGGCGGGCTGAGCTCCCACAGTCTATGTGGGGGAATTGGAAACTCAGACAGGACTGGCTGCTGCAGTCTTGAGGCAGAATTTCTTCTTCTCTGGGAAACCTCCATTTTTGCTCTTGTGGCCTTCAACTGATTGGATGAGGCCCACCCACATTATTAAGGGTCATCTCCTTTACTTATAGCCAAGTGATCATAGATGCTAACCACATCTAGATTAGTGTCTGACTAACTGGCTACTGTAGCATCACCAAGTGGACATGTAAAATTAACCATCACACACAAGGTTCATTTGCCCTTGTCCTCCCCCCTTCATGTCCAGCTTTCTTCCCAGCTGCCAGTTCTGTGACTTAGAGCAACTTCAGACCCACCATGAGACACAGAAAAGATAGCTTTCCACTGACTTTTTCATCAGCTCCCACCCTTGCATTCACTCTTCCTCCCTAAAATAAATCCTTCATTCCATTTCACTCATAATGGTGGGATTTTAAACCTCTCTTCCTTCCAATTTATTCAATGTATGTGCTTATGGGGCTTTCGCACAGGGAGGTGGCATACCTCGGAACTGTCCCCAGAGTTCCCCAGGAGGATGTCACAAAGACTGCTCACATAGAGGTGCCTCGCTGGAAACATTTTCACTACTCCAGATGCTGCCAGAAAAGATGCTAGAAGGAGATGTCGGCTGCTGGTCACTTTTGGCTGTGGCACACTTCCAGGAACTAGCAGGTCCAGAAGCCAACCTCCGGCAGGGACTGAGCACTGGAGAAAGTGTACCCCTCAGCCTGACAAGTGAGACACACTGGAACCGGGAAGAGAAAGTCTCTTCCTCCTCCCTCCCATGTCCCCTCAGGCTTCCCTACTGATCACACATGGAACAATGTGTCAGCTGGCAAAGAAGAACCATTTGCAAAGCCCATGCCCACCTCCATTCTGACAGAGTCAGCAAAGGGGGGTGGATTTGGAGCTAAGAAGCAATAAACTGGATAAACTAGCATAGTTCATTCCTTTGGCTACTCAGTTTCCATGTGGGCACTTGGACACTCATTTGAACTTTTAGGTAACAGTGAAATAATGCTATCCTCATTCCACCTACTATGGTAAGGCTATCTTCTTTCCAAGTGAAGAATTTCTCACACTGTCATAACTGCTATCTATGGCTTCCTTCTTCCACTAACCGTTCTGTGCTCCTCCCATGCTCTCAGTCAGATCTCAGCTGGCTGGATTCTTTACTTGATGGCATGACTGACACCTTAATTCCTGAAGAGTCCTTAGTCACCCTGCCAATATTTTGGTTGCTGTAGTTTTTTATTAACCTCTGCTGCCAGGCATGGAACTACTAGGAGGTGCCCCAGAGAATCCCATGGGTTCCAGAAACTGTCTTCCTTTCCTCCATTGTGTAGCTACAACCCATCATCTCTTGGTACTCAGGGTCAATCACTCCAGCCAGTAGACCAACTCCTTTTTGTTGATTCAGGGGCATAAGGAGCCCAAAGCAGCAAGGTCTCATCTTCCCACTTCATGGAATCACAGCCCATGTGATGCACTCTCTGCCTGGGGGAATAAACCTACAAACCAGCAGAGCTCAAGGACACCTGAACAGGAAGCAAAAATTCTGTGTATGGATCATTGGGCATAATAGTAATAGATGCAACTCCCATTTAGATCCCTTGATTCCTGGCCCCATGCATTCTGACTCTTAGGGAGACAGCACCATATTATGATTTTGATACAAAGCATATGCTACATCCTATAAGACAGAACCCCACCCATTCAGGAAGTTATTTCATAAAAGGTACCACAACTGAGTCTTCAGTAAGTCACTGCACCTTCCAATTAGCCCAGCCATGTCCAGTGAATGGGGTAAGACCACGTAATTCCATGGAATGGGCGTTATCCCTTCTACACCTCCTTTGCTAAGAAATGGACTGCTGATCAGAAGCAATGCTATGGCGAATGCCATGGTGGTAGACAAATCATTCTATGAATCATGGATGGTGGTGCTACAGACAAGCTCTGTGCAAATCCATACCTAGAAAATATGTCTAATTCCAATGATGACAAATACCTGCCTCCTTCATGACAGAAGAGGTCCAATGTAATCAACCTGCCACTAGGTGGCTGGCTACTTACCCCAGGGAATGGTGTAAAGAGCTCAGTGTTGGTCTCTAGGCAGAGACCTAGCTCTTGCTAGGCAGACTAGGCACCTAACAGCAGTATAAGCACCCATGCCACTAAGTTCCTGCATAGCCTCCATGCCTGCCCCCATGGCTCCTTTGTTAATGGGCCCACTGAGCAAGCACTGGAGTGGCTGGGGAAAGAGGCTGACTGATGTCTACGGAGTATGTAATTTTGTCCACGTGATGACTAACCTTCTCTGTACTGGATGTCCTTTGGGTATCTAAATGGGACACAAATATCTTCACAGTTTGTGCCCATTCTGAGAGAGGTCCATCTAACACCTCTTTCCCCCAGACTTTCTTGCCACTAATCTTCCAGTCATGTTCCTTCCAAGTCCCTGATCATCCAGCCAAACCATTAGTAAGTGCCCATAAATCTATGTAGATCCATACTTCTGGCCATCTCTCATTTCACAAGTGGACAGATAAATGTATTGCTCAAAGTTCTGCCATAGGGTCCAATCAGGACACAGAAACCACATGGAAATGGAAAAATTTAATATAAAGAATTATTAATAGAAAATTAGATTACATTAATAGGAGATGAATGGGGACTTGGGTAGAAAGAGTTATTGAGAACTCTAAAGAACACAGGAATAGTAAATACAGGAGCAGCCTCTACCCCTAGAACTAAGATAGGGCCCTCGTGCCCAAGGAAGAGCCTCCTCCCTGACCAAAGGACTGGGATTCTGACCTCAGAGAGGACACAGCCATAGCTCACTGGATGGCACAAAAGCCAAAAGATGCCTCACCGTTGCGACTTGCCAGGAATTCGTCCTCTGAGATGTTAGGAGAAGGTGTCCAAAGGGAAGTGCCATAGTTCAGAACTCCCGGTAAAGCCACATGAGAGAGTCCTGGAGAAGGCCACTCACAAGGAGATATCTGGCTGGTGGCATTCCACTGGGAAACTGCCAAAGAAGCTGCTGGTAGAAGCTGCTAGCCACTGGGCATTGCAGGAGCTCAATGTGTAGGAGTCAGGCACTAGAGAAAGGCGTGCCCTGCAGGAGCCTAACACAGCAGAAGCCACATGCTCTCAGAACCTGAGCACTGGACAAAGCAAGCTCTGCAGGAGTCTGGTAAATGAGAACCAGAGAGTGGAAACTCCTTCTTTCTCCAGTGTCCCTCAATGTCCTCTATTGACAAGGCTTAGAATCATGCCAGCTGGCAAAGGAGAAATATTTACAAAGCCCATTTCCATTATCATGGAGCAGGCAGATAAAGATGAGTTTGGAGCTGAAAGGCAATACATTGACAACTGGTATGGGGTGGGGGGTGCTATGCTAGGAGATGGGGTCAGAGAGAACGGCAGGAAGCAGACCAACACATGGCAGTGCATTATTCTATGTATAATCGGAGCAGATATAACTTCATCAGGAGTTAGGGCCAGAGTAATCAGGAAAGGCTGCCTGTAGGAGGCAGAAGGTAAGCTTCTGCCACCCCAGTAAGATGATCAGCTCAACCCAAGGGTAGGGGCTGGCTGAGTGTTCTCAGTTCTGTTCAAGTCTAAGCAAACCACCTTACAAAAAGCAACTTCTGTGAGCCTGACATTGAACTGAGCATCTTCTCTCATTTCCCCAAAAGCTGGCCAGGGCCAGGCTAACAGTAGGTACTTAATAACAGTCAATGACTTTGAGAGAGTTTTCCTGTTCCACTCCATCAGCACGTGACCACACTTTATCCTCAGGGTCATCGTTTGCCCTAAAATCTTCCTTCCCAGGGACAGTAGCCTCAGCTGATTCCAAGAAGTCACTTAGCGTCTGGAGGCTCCTTCCTCCCCATGTAAAGGAAGCATCACCCTCTATTGCTCTCACCACAGCTCTGACCTCCTGGGTGCCAGCAAAGTCCCTCTATCCTCATGACTGAGAGAGCTTGGAGTATGGTGATGGAAACAGGAGGGGAAAGAAGGAGCAGTCCTTGACTTATCTTGGTGATGGACACAATTTTGGTCTCTCCAACCTTTGCCTTTTATAAGTCAGGCTTTTAGAAAGAGAAATGGAGAAGCAAACAGCCCTCTGGGATCTCTAGGACTTTGTGTAAAGGAAGAGCGGTCACTGCGTTCTTGATCTTGCAATGTCTCCAAGTTGTGGCCTTGATTTCATAAACATCTCCATTCAGGGCTCCCTAAGTGAAAAATGTCTTGGACAATGAACAATCCCAGATTGATACCCAGCCTTCTCCAAGGTTCTTGAGACCTTGGATGAACTGCTCATAAATGCTCTCTTTTCCCCTCCTTTCCTGCTCTATTTGGTTTGCTCCTCACCTCTCCCAAAAAGTCAGATCCAACAAGTACTGAGTCCCTATCTGGATGGCCATTATCCTCCTCAGCTTGACTTCAAGAGGGATGCTAGGGCTCTGTCCCTAGTTGCTCACCATCCCACCTAGGAGAGCAGAGTCCCACCCCCAGATGAGGAAGAGTGGGCAGGGCAGCAGCTACTGAAGGTCTATGGCCCTGCTCCCCAATGTCTAATGAGCAAAGGAATCACCTTGGGACTTCTTGAAAGGCAGATCCTGATTCAGAAGTTTTAGGGAAGGCCCGGGTAATCTACACTTCCAACAACTTCAAGTGATGCCAAAGCTGCCAACCTATGGCCCACACTTTGAGTAGCAAGGGTCTCCAGTGTGTGGGTCACAGAACCCTGGTGACATAGGAACTCATAAATCCAGAGGCTAAAGGCCCCAGTAAGGTCTAGGGAGTCAGGTAAAGCTTCACAGATTTGCTGACACTGGAAATGGGTCTCAAAGACCAGGAGGTTTTGCAGGGAGGGAGGTGTCCAAGCAGGGGTACAGCACCCTCACGTCCTCCTGCCACAACCACTACTCTCTCCTGTCCTGCCTCTGATCCACCCACGTGCTTTTCCTGCTCAGCATGCCCTACTTCCTGGGGTTGGATCAAGTACATGGCTCTGTGTCATGGTCAAGTTCCTCTTCCCACTCTGGTTCCTTCTCTGACCCCTGAAGGCAAGCGGAGGACACTTCAGGAAGCACTCCTGCCTACTCTCTCCTCAAGCAATTATGGGCCAGCAGGAACAATGGGACTACAGGAAATGTAAATGGGCATATGCTGGGGAAATGTGAGTAATGGCAAGAAAAGGACAAAAGATGAGAATGGCCCCCTGACAATGACTGGCAGGGGAAGTGGGTGGAGGTGGGAAAGTCTCTATTAACTCACTCTGTTTGAATGAGTCCCTGGGGAGCCGTGATTTTCAGCCTCTAAGTCAAGAGTCTGGCATTTAAGCTGCATACATATCCCACTTAGTCCAGTGGACAAAGCTTGTCCACTCCTAAGACGCTGATGGGTACACAGGAACAGTCCTCTTTTCATCCTGCCCCCATAGCCATCCTGCTCCAAAGCCACCCTCTCCTCAGGACCACAGCCAAGCAAATCCTACACATGCATCTTTGAGGCCTGTCCCCCTTCTCATTCAAACCCTGCTCAGACCAGCCCTTTCTGGCTTGACAGCCTTAGCCTGTACTGTGGGGTCTGCCAGGGATACTGTGCCCTCCACCCACTGCACACTGGCTCCTTCTAACCCTTCAAGTCTCCGAGTAAAGTCACCTCCACAGAGAAGGCCCCCTGTTTGCCACTTGTCACCACTTCCTCATCTGTGGTTCACTTGCTGATGCTCTTTCTGTCCTGCCAGGATCCAGGCTCCATCAAGTCGGGTGCCAGCCCAGTCTCTGGTACCTCCCGGACATTCAAGAGACATCCATGGTGGGAAAAATGAAGCCCTTGGACTCACATCCCTCTCATGAGGAGTTCCCAGGCTAATTGACACCACATTGATCATTTACAGCAATTTCTTTCTAATTCATGTAGTTAGCCACAGAACTCCTTCTCTGTCCCAAAGCAATTTCATCCCAGAAACCCGAAGGCCCCCCCCAGTGGCTCCTGCAAATGCTCTGTCAGACAACCCCCCCGAATGAGGGCCAGTCGCAGGCCAGAGTGTGTCCCCCACTGCCTCTGCTCCATTTTCCCATAAATGAGTTAGCTGGGGACCTTACACCCAGTTGTCTGGCTCCAACCAGAATTCAAAGCTGGGAGTGTGCAACAGGGAGTCCGCAGGCTCCTCTCGGAGGAGAGCTGTGAGGTCAGGGCTGGAGGCTTCAAGCCCTTGTTTCTGGGAGAGACCTGAAAAACTCTTACCACAAGCAGCAGAGAAGGAGGTGTCCCCGGTGCCTGGTATGCGCCAGCTCTGGGCAGCTACAAGCAAGTCCCCCAGGCCACCAGTGCAACGGCCCCGGAAGACCAGCTCGCCGCTCCTTGGCCCTTCCCTGCCTCCCCGTGCCTACTGCGGTCCTCATCCATAGGCCCCAGCAGAAAGGATCTAAGGACTGTTTACGTTCTTGCCATTTTTGCTTGTGTTTAGACTTACTAAAAAAAATACATCTTAAACATTTATAAGCAATCATAGGCCCTCGTGGATTTCAAACAAACTTTCCTATAAACCAGTCAACTTCAGAGTATCCGACCGCCAAGAATCATAACCCTGCAGAGCTGGTAGGCCCTTAAAGATCCCAGTGTGCTTGTTTTTCAAGTGGAGGCACAGGAACCTGCCCAAGCTCACAGGGTGCTTAGTGGTGTATGCAAGGCTGGAGCGCAGGGCTCCTGCTTCCACAGCCCGGCGTTCCCATTTCATGTGTGAAAAATCTGAGCCCATCAGCACACGGCCTCTGCAGGCATGTGGTTCTAGTTTTTAAGAGAACAAACTGATTTGAGGTTTCAAAAGATTAAGCACTTAGAGTTTGGAGAAGGAATGTGTGTTAAGTGCACATTCTTGGTCGTCAGCCATCCCCCAGCGCCGGGCAGGCTGGCTGCCTGACGCGAGGGCTCTGAGACTCAGTGTGTCTGGCGTCTGAGGCACAACTCCACGCCACAGGCCCCGAAACTGCTCACGTTGCAGCATGGTGCCCCAGCAGAGGGCCAGGCCTGAGCGGCAGCCCCGACAGCCCCATTCAGAAAGAGGACGACAAGGACGTGTCCTCTCCAAGCCGAACAAGGGCTAAGGATCTTCATGTCAAACTCTCCCCCCAGGTTCTGCACTAATAAGGGGGCTACGGACCCAGGAATGGAGATCCCCGCTGAGGTAAACATCCCTTAGAGCCCTCAGAAGCCTCCTCAAAGCCTAAAGCCAGAAAGGAAGGGTCTAGCTGAAGGCCGGAAAACACCATGCAGGCCTTAAGCCCTCTGGGTCATCACCTTCCTCTCTCCACCACCACAGGCCCTGACAGGAAATTGAGCAAAGCTCTTTCTAAACCTCTACCGTGGGACTTCCTAGCAGGGCTCTGAGGGCCAAGGCCTATGCTCCAAGGAATCAGCTTTCAATAAAAGCTGTGGCCCCGGGGGATCCCACCACAGGGCCTGTTCTGCAGAGTACACTGGATCCTGTGCTGGCTTGGGATGGGAGGGAAAGCCAAGGCTGGTTGGGAAGCCCCAGCTGGCTTGCGAGCCTTGGAAAGCCAGAAGGTGACCCCTTCCAGCCATGGGCTCAATGCAAAGACTTTGTGGCCTCTCCCCGCTATCCCTGTGCCCAAAGCCCAGAAGATTCTCTTTGCAAATGCCCTAGGCTCCATCCTCCATAAGGCTGGGAGGCTGAGGCTTGGTGGCACAATGAGGACTGCTGAGGCCACCTCGGGCCCTAATGGTATCCCTAAAGCACAGAGATTTTAGGCAAGATGTTTTTAGAGCAAAGTAATTGATCGCATACCCAGACTTCGGTTGTGCCTGGCCACGTGCATGCCTGTTCTGTGTTTGAGATGAGAGAGGACGCTGCTGCTAACCTCAGGGACCTACAGACCAAAAGGAGAAGCCTAATCAAAGTAAGTCTAAATGCAATGGAGTTGCCTGAACTGGATTAGGAACAGAAAAACGACACTGCTACAAAAACCAGTAAAATCCAAATAAAATCTTGAGTTTAGTTAATAGTCATATATCAAAGTTGGTTTCTTACTCTTGATAAATGTACCACCATTATGTAAGATGTTAATGGGGAAAGCTGTTACAGATGAGGGGTAACAGAGTATAAAAGGGTGAGGAGTATATGGGAGCTCCCTACTGTCATTGCAACTTCCCTGTAAATCTAAAAATTTTCCAAAATAAAACGTTTATATAAAAAAGTAACCACTGATCATGGAATCACTATGTGTCATTCAGGGGGCTGAGTACTTCCTCGGCATTATCTCATTTAATCCTCCCCAAACCTTATGGAGGCTGCAATTATGATCTCCATTTATAGCCAAGGAGACTGAAGCCAGAGCTGCGGACATCCCGCATCTAGTAGGCAGCGGGTGGTAGCTCAGCGGTCACCACCACTCAGAGGAGCAGAGATTGTATAGGCAGTCACCGGTACAATCCCATATATAGAAGGACTCTTGGATTAAGACACTACACGGAAACCCACGTCCAAGTAAAAGTGAGTGATTTGCCAGAAGGCCTCTGAAACACTTGCCAGGACTTCTGAACTCTCTCCAAAGCCCACCTGAGAGTACTCTTCCAGTCTGTACAGTGTCAACGGTGAGAGCCACCATCCCTCCCTGCAGCATGCAACTCCTTCCAGCGGGAAATTAAATTCCTTCCTACTCCCTCCTCAAGAGCCTTGGAACATAGTTCTCAGAAGCTTACCAAGGGAAAATTCTTTCTTCCTTCTATTTATAAAAAAATTTTTTAGGACTCAAAGCACTTCCTAAGTTTCTTTTTCACACAAACAAATTGTGCAGCTATTCCCAAGTCTCTGGTTAATCATGAGGCCCTCCTTCCATCCTGCAGTCTAACCGTGCCCATCACTGCACCTCACGGCCCTCACCCTCCTCGGCCCTCTTCGGCCCTGCACTCCAATGCCAAGAAGTGCGGAGTCATGAGATGAAGGGGAAGGAGAAGTTCGAGCTCTCTCCCCAACTAGCCTGTTAGCTGACAGAGCAGGGAGCAGGTCCTAGTCTCTGGGTTTTCTCTTTTTAATATCTATGCTCTACTAAGTGCTAGAAATAGGAATTCTTAGCAGCTCCTGGTCTGAGGAGCTGCTGAACAAGAGACAAACCCATGGAGGATGTTTTTTATTTTATTTTATTTTTTAAAAGATTTTATTTACTTGTCAGAGAGAGAACGAGAGAGAGAGAGTACAAGCAGGGGGAGCGGCAGGCAGAGGGAGAAGCAGGCTCCTCACTGAGCAAGGAGCCCGATGCGGGACTCGATCCCAGGACCCTGGGATCACAACCTGAGCCGAAGGCAGATGCTTAATCAACCACGCAGGCATCCCCGGAGGGTGTTTACAGGTGGGGCTCAATGGTCTCTGCTCTGCTCTCAATTTCAATCATGAGCAAGGGAGACCAGGCCAGCCTGTCTTTCCCAAAAACACTTCTCTAAGAAGAGCTCTGATCACAGACAGACCTGGCAGAACTCAGGGAACTTGGGGCAACCATGTCATGGCAACTCAGGGTGAACTGGAACTCAGCCTCTATGTCAGGTTTTGCTCCTAGTGGCTGAATCAACCTCATCAGGAAAAGTTCCCCATTTTGTTCTCGAGGTTTTAACCACTTCCTAGGGGTGACTCCAGTGAGCAGGGCCACAGCTGAGATGCTGATGGTCGTTTGGGGGTATTTCAGGCCCAGTGAATAATTATGTGAACAAAATAACACAAAGTAGTTGCCAACAGCTATTAGCCCTGTGAAAAATAACAATGGAAAACTCAGTTGACTGGCTATCAAAGGGCCCATATGGAAAGGAGGAAGTCCACTGTGGTTTAACATCTGTAAACTCAAAACACAACGCAAAAGAAGCAAACAACCAAAAGAAAAACTGTCCACAAGTCCTTACCCTCAGAATAATATCAAGGCTCCCGTACATCACTTAATTGGCCAAGAGCTGGTTTCATTCCAAACTGGTGTGCACCTGAGCAGTACAGAGACTTTGGCTGTTTCCGAATGGTGACAGAGCAGTAGACAGGAGCCTTATTCCCACTGCCCCCACATACAAGTTACTCCCCCTGCAGAGACTGCAGTCTAGTGAGTGAGTACCTTCTCCTGTAGGTATTCCAGCCCTTTCCGTCAACCCTGATGGCCAGGGAAGGCCTGGGTGAAAGCGACCTCCCTGCTGGTGAAATCAGCACTAGGTGATAGCTTCATCATCAACTCACACCTGCAAAAGTGGCCTCCCAGGAGTGAGGATGAGCAGGAAAACAGTCTTCATTTCATCCTCTAATCTCCTGGGAAATGTCCCATGTGTTGTGCAAAGGGCATGGCTTTCAAATCACACAGACCTGGGTCTGATTCAGAGTTCCATCATCCATTATTAGCTGGGTGATCACTTCTCGGCTTTTTGGCGAAGATCAAGTGCATTATTAGCTGGGTGGCCTTGAGGAGGTGACTTAACCTCTCTGAGCTTTACTCTCCTCATCTGCCTTGCAGGGCAAAGTAAATACTAGAGATAATGAATAAAAAGCCTCCAGTATGGTGGCTTTTTCATGAATATTAGCAGGTGACACCGCCCCTAGGAAACTAGCCACCAGTATGCCCATCGTTCATCAGATATCAGCGTCAACCCCAAATCTGCACTCGGATCAGAGACAGCACTGCCCCTAATCCCCACAGCTCGCACTCTCTGCTTTGCAAAGTTGACTTAGAATCTTAGCTGCCTGTGTCATCTTCTACTACCTTCTACCACGAACGCCAGGCTCCTACCACCTCAGACTTCTCCTGAGCATGCCCTGCTTAGCTGGGACACTGTAATACCTTTATTAGGGCTGGTCCTCTGCTTGGGATATTTTCTCGCCATCTGCCCTTGTTGAAATTCCATATGTCTTCCAAAATCTGTGTCACGAGTGGTCTTCCCTGAAGAGCCTTCCTTAATCTCTGTTAGAACAACCACCTTGGCCTTCCACAGCACAGTCTTATGTGTACTATCAATTGCTTATCCTAAGGGCTAGATGAGAATATCTCTGTTCTCTGATATCAGTCCTCTGGCTCTGGTAGGGTATGGGCTCTTCCATTTATTATGGGTGGCCTTCGTCAAATTATACTTGATGCGCAAAACCTCAGTTTCGTCATCTATAAAATGAGAGGATAGTCATGGTACCAAACACACAGAGCTCTTGGGAGAATTACACATATTTATGCAGGTGAAGGTGCCTGGTGCATATTAGTCCAGAAATGTTGGTTGCTACTCTGAGAACCTGTGAAACTGTGTGAGTAAATTGGGTCACCGGCTCACCAGCCTGGAAGCTCTCCAAGGCCAGAACTAGATCACCTCCACAGAAAGAACATGGTTCCTGGCAGGAGCAGCTGCTCTATAAATGTTGGCTGAATAGGATTTCCCTTGGGAGAGTTAGCCCTTTGAAGGCTGAGATCACGTCTATCCTGATCTCTCTGCATAGTGCTAAGTAGGGACAGAGAGCAAGTTAGCCCTTCATCAGCACTGCAGGAGAATGAGGCCCATGGGAGACAGGTTGTAATGGGAGGTGCCCTTCTCTGCAGCAAAGTGCCCTTCCCCCACCTTGGCCCCATCAGGGCTCTGAAGGGTCTCTCTGGTCTCACCCTCTGCCTTCTTTAGGCAGGAAGAATCCATTCTTGTTCCAGTCCCACTCCTAGTTTGAAGGTTCTTCACATAGGAGCAGGTGAGTGACATTCTGAGGGGATCACCATAGAAGGGGCTAGAAACTCAGCTTGGTCACCTCTTCGAGGCCCTCTGTATTTAGCCCCACATTGGGCAGGGCCACAAATGACCAAAGAACTGGGCTTCATTCTCATGGAGGCTGCAGCTGTTCTTGGCTTTTCCCCACCGCCCGTCGGGAAACAACACAGAAACATAATTGAGCAGCTGTGGCTGTAAAAAGAACCTGCTTCAGAACAATACGTTGTGTCCAGCAAGTATGTGTTATAGGCCGGTGACGGGACAGCTAATACATGATAGATGAGTCCACTCTGTGCACCCCCACACTGCTCTCTGTCCACTTCCTTGCCTGTGTGTCACGGGTTCAGGACTTGTGTGCCATTCCCTCTAGCTCCCATAGCCCCAGGTCCCTCCTGTGGAGCTTGTATGTGATGCAGACTCTTAATGCCATTGCAAAGGTTCTAAGTGACGTGGATGCCATCTGAGCCCCCTGCTCTTTTCTCTCTACACTTGAGCAAGTGCCCATCAGATGCTATATCTGCATCATCAGGACCTGCCAATAGAGTTTTCATCCCATCCTCAGCCCTTCTTATGTCCAGATCCACTCCCTATGTATGTAGCCAGGTTTGGCCAAACCACGCTTGCACACGTGTTGTTTTGAAAGATTAGCACAGAATCCAAAACAGTATTTCTCTTGGGTTCCTCTTCTAAGCCAAAAGAGAAAGAAAAGTTTCCAAAAAAATAACACATTATTAACCAATGAATGAGAGCCAAGAAAACAATGTAGCCAGCATATTTATTCCAAACAGCTTGTTTAGAATGCAAATTGCAAATATATTTAATTCCACCAGGCATTCTGGAGAACCATGCTGAAGACCTCTTACAGCCAGCAGAGCCAAGAAAGTCACCCTAAGTGGTTTGGCCCTGCTCGCTGGTCAGGGACTGCCTAACACTAGTTACTCTTGGGTTCTCCTATAGCAGGAGAACTTGCTCCATGCCAAAGGGCTCACTCTGAGAGGCCTGCTACCTCTCACACCTCCCGCTTGAGAGCAACATTCCTTCATCCCATGCCTTTGCCTTGAGAATGACCATCTGGCCAGAGTCAGCAGCACTATCAAGAAGTTTCCCTCTAAACAAAGGCAGCTTGCCCATGAGAAGAAAAAATAAAAGCCACTGTGACAGCCTCTATTAATGGATGTCAAAACTAGCCCCCAAGTGTGTGAAAGTCCAAATCAATTTGATTTATGAAAACTAAGCAAACTTTCCAGTAGGTTTGGCACATCCACTGCAATGGAGAAAGGCCTTAATTATACTGCCTCTTGCTCATTAAATAGATAAGATCTTAGCAGAGACGAGCTATGTTTTGTCTTCACAAAAAAAATGTAAATCCATCTGGCTCCGTATTTTATAGTCATCAATAGCCTGAGGCCATGTGAAATGCCCAAAGTTTTCATCTTCCCAGATCTGGGGGTGGAACAGAAGTGAGACATCAACACAAGAGCTCTGAGGCTGGCAGCGTGGAGATGATGGTGATGTATTGGAGCATTCCTGTCTCTACAAAAACCCAGAGCCAAACACTGCACATGGACTATATGAGATGCCAAGGCATAAAAAGCCAAAGGAAGAAATAGCCCTGCACTTTATCACAGAAATGCCTTCTCTTGGGCAATCAATGGAAAGAAGATTCATACTCTTAATGGTTCAGCTGACCCCTCTTTCAACCCAGAAAGGACCAATGCTCTCTGGGCACAAGCCTCTGAGTGTCCTAGGGCTTCTCAATGAGGTCATCCCAAATACCGACTAGAAAGTCAGTTGATACTAATGGAAAACTACTGTGTGGGCAACAGAGTTCCAACACCCCTGGGGAGCCTGTCATTGTTCAGATGAAAGTGGCTTGGAGGAAATATTGCTTTCTACTGACTCTCACCCAGCAGAAGCCCCATATGTTCCTCACCTCACAGTCGGGACTCAGAGCAGGAACAAGTGTGTGAAACAGGAAAGTTCCCTCACAAAGGACCCTCAGTCCTTGGACTACTTTTCTTCCCTCTTTATTTTTTTCTATCATTCATCCAAATGTCTTAAATATCTTATAAAATATTTCTAAATTTATATCTCCATGATGGGCCTCTTCCTTGAATCCTAGATTTTAAATTCAACTGCGAACTTGACACCTCTTAACAGGTCTCAAACCAAGCTTCTTATCAATTGATTGTATATATTGACCTTGTGCCCCATTATGTTGACAGAATCATTTCTTAACTCTTGTATTTTTTCCCCATAGGTTCTTTAGGGTTTTCTACATACAGATCGTGTTGTTGGTAAATAAAGATCGTTCTATTTTTTTTTTTTTTTAATTTGTATGCCTCTTATTTTTCTTTCTTGCCTTATCTCACTGGCTAGAAGCTCCAATACAATGTTGAATAGAAGTGGTGAGAATGGACATCCCTGCCTTGTTCCTGATTTTAACAGAAAAGTATTCAGTCTTTAATGAGAGAATATGATGTTAGCTGTAGGTTTTTCGCAGATGCTATTTATCAGGTTGAGAAAGTTCCCTTCTATTCCTAGTTTTCTAAGAATTTTGATTAAAAATGGGGGCTGAAATTTTGTTAGATGTAGCTCTTGCTACATTTATTGAAATGATCATATGGTTTTTCTCCTTTGTTCTCTTAATATACTGAGTTACAATAATCAATTTCTAAATGTTAAATTAAGCTTATATTCCTGAAATAAATCTCAATTGGTCATAATGTACAATGTTTTATATATATTTCTGGATTCAATTTCCTTATATTTTGTTAAGGTTTTTTTTCTGTTTGGCTATGTTCAGAAAAATATTAATCTTTAGTTTCCTCTTTCATGATATTATCATATTTTAGTATCAAAGTTATGTTGGCTTTATAAAACAAGTTGGGAGTGTTTCCTCCCCTATTTGCTGAAACAGTGTTACATCAGTATTACATCTTTGTTGAGTGTTCGATTGAATTCATCTGTGAAGCTATCTGGGCCTGTGGTTTTGGTAGTAGAAAGGTTTTTTATTATGAATTTAACTTCTTTAATGGATATAAAACCGCTCAGATTTTCTATTTCTTTCTTAGTCCATTTTAGTAAGTTGTGTTTTACAAGAAACCAGTACACTGCCATGGCATAAAGTTGTTCATTATGTTCCCTTGTTATCTTTTCAATAAATGTAGGACTCATAGTGGGATCTCTTTCATTCCTGATAGTGGTAATTTGTGTCTTCTCTTTTTTTCTTATTCAATCTTTCCAGGAGTTTATCACATTTAAAAATCTTTTTACAGTGTCAACTTTGAGCTTTGTTAATTTTCTGTTATGTTATTGTTTTCTATTGCATTGATTTCTTGTTTTACCTTTTTTTAAAGATTTTATTTATTTGAGAGAGTGAGCAAGAGAGAGAGAGCGCAAGAGAATGCGAGCACAAGCTGGGGGAGAGGCAGAGGAAGAGAGAGAAGCAGGCTCCCTGCTGAGCAGGGAGCCCAATGCAGGGCTTGATCCCCAGACCCTGAGTCCATGATCTGAGCCGAAGGCAGATGCTTAACTGACTGAGTCACCCAGGCGCCCCACTTTTTTTACCTTTTTTATTTCTTTCCTTGTATTTACTTTGTGTTTAAATTGCTCATCTTTTTTCCAAGCTTCTTGAGGTGGAAATTTTAATCACTGATTTTAAACTTGTCTACTATAAACATTTAAAGGTATAATTTTTTCTCTAGTGCATTAACTGTATCCCAACAAATTTTAATATGTTGTTTTCATTATCATTTCATTTTAAATATTTCTAATTTCCAGAAAAAGAAAAATAGTTCTAATTTCCCAGGAGATTTCATTTTGGAACTTGGTCAAAACAATCTTTTAGAACACACTTCAAAAAGTATTGTTTGGGGTTTCCTAGATATTTTACTACTACTGATTTCTACTTTGTTTTTTTGGTCAGAGAACATACTTTATAATTTCAGTCCTTTGAATTTCAATATTTTAAAATTATTATATGGGTCTGCAAATGGTCTAACGTTGTCAACATTCCATGTGCACTTGAAAAGAATGTTAATTCTGGAACTATTGAGTGTAGTCCTTTGTGTCAATTAAGTTGGTTGACCATGTCCAAGTCTTCCATATTCCTACTGATTGTGGATTTGTCTATTTTTCCTTTTCGTTCTATCAGTTTTGCATCAAATATCCATAAAATCTGATTATAAGAAGCACATACATTTTGGACTGTTATGTCTCCCTTGTGAATTAATACTTCTATGATTCTGAAATATCCCTATCATGCCTGACAATACTCCTTTACCATGAAGGCCATTTTGCCTAAAGTTGGTAGAGTCTGGCCAGCTTTCTTCTACTTGTTGTTTGCATGGTATCTTTTCCCATCCCTCACTTTCAATCTGTGCTTTTATATTTAAAATGCATCTCTTAGGGGTGCCTGGGTGGCTCAGTCAGTTAAGCTTCTGCCTTTGGCTCAGGTCATGATTTCAGGGTCCTGGGATTGAGCCTCTCGTCATCCTCAGCTGGGAGCCTGTTTTTCCTTCTCCCTCTGCCCCTCCCTCCACTTGTACATTCTCTCTCTCTCTCTCTCTCAAATAAACAAAATTTTTTTTAAAAAATGCATCTCATACACAGCATGTAGTTTAGTCTTGCTTTGCTATCCCATCTGATCATCTCTGCCTTTTAGTCCACTCTCATTTAGTACAATTCTTCATATGCTTGGGTTTAAGTCTACCATTTTGCAACTTGTTTTCAATTTGTCCCATCTGTTTATCCTCATTGTTATATTGTGCCTCTGTTCCTCTGTTTCTGGCTTATTTTGAGTTAATCGAATATCTTTTTAGCTTTCAATTTTATTTCCTTAATTAGATTTTTAGCTATTTTGTTTTATATTTTAATGATTGCTGTAGAGATTACAACATGCACCTTATCTATATGAGATGATAGATGTTAACTACGTCTATTGGTAGTCATTTACAATCATTTCAAATGTGTATTTATTTACAAAATATATACACATTTCAAATGTATATATATATACAATATATGTAAATTGAATCATCATGCTATATACCTTAAATGTATACAGTGATGTCAATTATTTCTCAACAAAACTGGAAAAATGCATCTTCACTCATTACAGTCTACTTACAATTAATATTTTACCATATTACAAAAGATGTAAGAACCCCATAAATATATCATTTTACTTCCCATCCTTTGGGTTACTTTTGTCATGTATTTTCCTTCAACATACATTATAAAACCCCACAATGAATGTTATAATTTTTTTCCTTTTAAATAGCCAAATATAATTTAAACATTTTAAGAGAAAAAAGGAAAGAAAACCTTTTATACTTACCCAGGTATTAACCTTTTCTCTAAGCTTTTGTTCATCGGGAAGTTTCTTAATTCCACCCTCTTTTTTTAAGGATATTTTTGCTAGATATCAGATACAGAATTGTGGCTTGACACTCTTCCATTCTCTTCTGGATTCCATTCTTTCTGATAATAAGTCAGCTGTTACTTATATTATTGTTCCTCTGTTAGGTACTGTGGGTTTTCCCTTAGGCTGAAGACTTTTTCTTTTTCATTTGTACTCAGCAGCTTGACTATGATGTGCCTAGGCACAGAGTTTCTAAAAGTGAATCCTCCTGGCACACCTGGGTGGCTCAGTCAGTTAAGTGTCTGCCTTTGGCTCAGGTCATGATCTCAGGGTCCTGGGATCGAGCCAAGCCCCATGTCAGGCTCCCTGCTCAGCCGGGAGTCTGCTTCTCCCGCTCCCTCTGCTCCTTCCCCCACTCATGCTCTCTCTCTCAAATAAATAAATAAGTAAATAATCTTAAAAAAAAAAAAAAAAGTTAATCCTGCTTGGGGAATGCAGAACTTCTTGGATCTGAGGTTGATGCTTTCCAACAAATCTGGGAAATTCCTGGCCATTATTTCTTAAAGTATTTTTCTGCTCCATTCTCCCTCTCTCATATCCTCATAGGCCTCCAACTACCCTTATATTAAACTGCTTACTATTATCCCATAGGTAAGCACGTCTCTGTTCAGTTTGCACAGTCTTTTTTCTCTCTGTTCTTCAGATTGAATCATTTCTATTGATCTCTCTTCCAGTTCACTAACCCTTTCTTCTGGAGTCTCTAATCTAATATTAATCCAGTTCAGGGAATTTTTCACTTTAGGTATATATTTCCACATTAAAATTTCCACTTTGTTTTTATAGTTTCCATTTGTTACCTCATTACATCCACCTTTTCCTTTAAGTTCTTGGACATATTTATAGTAGCAATTTTAAGATCCTTGTTTGCTAATGAAAACATCTGGGTCATCTTGTGGTCTTTATTTTTTTCTTAACTAGCAGTCACATTTTACTGCTTCTTAGTACATCCAGTAATTTTTTCTTATATTCCTGACACTGTCAATGGTGCCTTATAAAGTTCTGAATAATGTCATCTTTCTTTAAAGGGTATTGCTGTTGTTATGGAAGATAGTTAAATAATGTATCTTGATCCTATTGACTTTTGTTTTATTCTTTGTTGGGGCTGGTCCAGTTTTGCCTTTATGTTTGTGTTTTGTGTTTGTTTGTTTTTCCTTAATCTCAAGTTATGGTCCTCAATCTAGGGAGTGATCCTTATTCCTAAAATATGATCTTTCCAGGATAATAACTGAATGTTTGAAGAGCTCATTATGTTCACTCCATTTCTGCAGTTTTCTCCCCTCCAATAGCCTGCCCCATAGCATCTCCAAACTCTGATTTTTGCCTCATCGATCTACTTTAATTTGCTATGCTTTATTCAGGGAAAAAGAAAGCTGGTGATAGATGTCTGTGGAATATTAAACTTTCTGAATAACACAGAGAGCTAGAGAGCTAAGACTAGAAATTCTCATTGTTTGGCATCTACCTGACTATACTATAGCCCTTGGTACACAGAAGTAGCTCTCTTCTGGTGCTCTTAGGATCATTATAAAGACAAAGTTGGTAGTTAACAGCCCGGGCCTTGCCAAATAACCTTTGTCTGAAGTAGCATATTAAATGGGCTATTCACACCTGTTGGTACCTAAACATTATTTTTGGTCCCACATTTTCCTTATTCTATCTGGTTATTTGATCAGACAGCTTTGCTATGAGACTGGATGCTACTTAAGTTCCTTTGCCTCTCTGCCTACTCATTTAAAAGTTGTAGTATCTTATTCTTTTTGTTAGAAGAGGGTAGATTGAAAAGAGAGGGCAGAAATTTGAAAGAAATTGAAGTCATTTATGTTTAAGATTGTGTCTTCTGTTTTGTTGTTGTCTTTTTTTTAAGAGGGGGGGAGTGGGAGAGAATCTTAATCAGGGACTTGACCTCACAACCCTGAGATCATGACCTGAGCTGAAATCAAGAGTTGGACGCTTAACCAACTGAGCCACCCAGGCGTCCCTGTCTTGTTGTGTTTTTGTTTTCTGAACATAATACCATGTCATTGGCTCTCTTGACAAGATGCAGAAAAAGAATCCATATAGTACTCAGAATTGAAACAAAGTGCTTCATGATTTATATAAGGATAATGATGTGTGTACATCACTGTATTTCATTAAATCTAAGACCATTTAATTATAAGACTTACTATTTTTGGTACCTCAATTAAACTATGACATGGTCCTTCATCAACAGCCTTGTGAGACACAAGAAATCAGATGCACCATTATGGTTTTAAAATTTCTTTCATCCTATTCCTGGGGATTTGGTATTTATCATGCCTTTAGTAGCATGGCTCATCAAGTGATATACAATCCATTGTATACAATTCAGTAACAAAATGAGCACCTTCATTTATTTGTAACTAACTTTCTTTATAGCTTTGGTAAAGCCTTGTTACTCAGTGTATGGTCTGGACCTGTACTAATAACATCACCTGGATGCTAGTTACAAAACAAAACCCTCGAACTCCACCCCAGATCAACTAAATAATCTTAACAAGATTCTCACATGATTTGTTTGCACATTAAAAGTTTAAGAAGTATTTTCATAAAGTACTTGGTTGTTGTTCTGCAAGAAATATGGAATTTTGGTCATTTCTCCAATGACCGATATACGCTTCATTTATAGCAATTTTACATACCTCTGCTCTTTTGTGTTTGTAGTTTCAATAACAAAGCATAATGTAATCTTTTTTAAAAACATTCTAAATGTCAATGAAACTTAACATATGCAGCACCAAAATGTATATAACTTCATAACTCACTGAAGTGAAATATGAACAGCTAAGACCAAGTTTTCACATGTATAGATGATGACATGTCATGACTGCTCCCTGGCTGACAGGAACTGCACCATGCCATGAATTACAGAGATGTTAAAATACGAAAAACAGAGAAAATGTGCATCTTAAAATGGATGAAATGGAGCACGTGATGAAAAATGTATTCATTCTTTATGGAGATTTAGGCTTTTCTAGAACTAGAAATCAAGGTCCTTTGTTACAACAACAAATAAAACGAAATATCCTTTGCGGTCCCTGTCATTGTGGCCTAAACTGTTCCGTAGAGAGCCGCAAATGGCTTCTCTAAAATTGACAGGAGGTTGAGGATGCTGCTTTAACCAAGAACAGGGAGTTGAGACTTCTAATCCACTTGACAACCACCATTTCTGTTGCTTATGAAAGGAATTCTCCTTGCTTTGCTGCATACCAGACTTTTCAGCACTCACATTTCTCTCCTGATGGAGAAACATGTGATGAAAAAACACTTCTGCCAAAAGAGACTCCTCCTGGATTAAATAAAATTGCTATACTCCTTACCCTGACCTTTAGCGTGAAAAAACGAATGAGTTAGGGACCATGAGTAAAAGAACTCCTCAACAATTTTTCACCCAACTGTCCCTAAATGGTTGTAGAGGCCTGAGCTCCTTAAGTTGGTAACATGCTGCTCTTCTTTGGGTCCCTGTGTGCTTGGTAAGTTTTCCTTTTCAAGAAGTGGCAGGAGAGGGCAATTGGTGGGGAGGAAGAGGGGGAGAGGGAGGGAGGTGGAGAGCGAGAGCAAGAGAGAGAATATGAATTCATCTGGAAGTCCTGGGAATCCTGCAGCATCCACTTGACATAGCTTTCTTTGCTGGTTCAACTCCAACAGGAGGGTACGGTTTCATACGGGCAGTACTAAGCCAAACATTTGGGTTGTATTGGTTATTTTGCCAGTTCATAACCAGCATGTGATAGAAAGTTTACTTGTTGGTTATTTGGGTTGACCACATTGATGATAAATTACAAATCCTGAAGGAAGGTCAGAGACGGGATCGGTTCAACTCACCCTGTATCAACTCCAAGTCCACGTAGCTATTAAACGATGCCAGTCAACGCAGATGCCATGAGTAACCGTGTTTGTTAAAAGGAGCTGGCTTTTAAAGGTCATCTTTTCTATTTTTCACTCCCAGTCCTAATGGATGTTCACTCTGCCTCACTCTCGTTCTCTCTACACTGAGGCAGTACAGAACTTGGAAAATTCTTCCTCAGTCCCATGGGAAGCAGACCACACTTCAACAGAGATGTACAACAAGGTCTGGCATGATGAGTAACAGCCCACATGCTTCCCCGTGTGTGAATATGGTATTGCTCAACCTCCGGGGTGATGGAAGTTGAAAACTGGCACCAGAGACCAACATCTAAAAACTACGGCTACTGTGCACGCAGTTGCTGCAGAGGATGTTTCTAACACAAGAACTAAGCGCTCACTGCATTCCACATGCTGAGCTATTGATCAGATTAACAATGGTGCTGTTAAATCTCCTGTCATTGAACCACGGGCAGAGTCCCACAGACCTGTGTGTGACAGAAGCTGCCCAGAGCTTCCTGTGGAAAGTGCTCTCTGCCCTAAGAAGTCAGCCACGCTAACTGGTCCCTTTCCATAGCATGGACACCAGAAACAGCAAACCACAAGCACTACAGCAATTTACAGATGACTGCCACTGAGACTTAAAATTTCATGTCATCTTCTTTGACCATTGAGTCAAAAGTGACCTTTTCATAACGGGAAAGCCAAGAGCACATTCCTACCCTCATCAAAGAACAAAGCACTTGAGAGTACTGACTGACTTGTTTCTCTCCCTCACTGAACACTAAGCCTGTCAAGAGGAGACTGTGTCTCATTCATTACTTCCCCACAGTGCCCGGCACAAGGTTTGGCACCAAGTAGATTCTCTACTGTGTTTGTTGAATAAAATCAATTAGAAACATAATGTGCTAGATATGAAGTAACCTGTAAGGGGACAATCAGGGGGTCAGCAGAAGGTTATTATCCAAGACCAGTGAGTAATAATTACTCTTTTTACTAGAACCATTCACCTCTAGTCCTAAAATCCAGGCTGCTTCTTAAATATCTATAGAAATGGGAACCAGGAATGAGAGTTGGGGGAGGGGCGTGAAGTACCGGTTAGTATAAAAGAATGACAGATTTGGGTTAGACATAATTTTCTAATGTTTGCTTAGGAATGGACTTGTTTTGGCCTCATAAGAGGATGAAATCTGAAAGGCCCAAGACAGAAGGAAGGATGAATGGAATGAGCAACACCAAGAGGTAATAAATTTCCTGTCACTAGAGGTATTTCATTAAAGGCAATGGTGTGCAGGGTCTGGCTTGTACTTCCTTGAGACAGCTGGCTATAAATATCTTCCCAGCCCTATGTTCAGCGATGTCATATTGGGTAGCTTGAAATCAGCCATGGTGGGAGTATTTACACTATGGAAACTGGCTAACTACAAACCAAGACTTTTGAATTTTCCCCAGAGAGCCAGTTGTTGAACATCTACCAGCACATCACTGATTAAAGGTTCAATGCCTGATGTTGAGGCCATTTATACATGAGATCTTACTCTGAAACACAGCTGGCACCTCCACCAGCACCAAGTTATTTGATGCATCCCCTGCCCTATCTGGAGACACCTCATGCCTGGGATGGTTGTCATTGTTGTTGGCCCCACCACCAAGGTTCCCAGGCCTGGTTACCTCGCCCGTTTAAACTTGTATGGACTTAGCTAGAGATCTGGCTCCCCAACACCAATACCACCAGACCCTGGCTCAATATACACAGATTCAGCACCTGACAAGCAGTCCTGCTCAGAGTCCTGAGTTGGCATACTGCTGGGGATAATTTCCTGCTCTGTGGCATGAGAGTTTTCCCCAAGCTCCACTGTAGACGTGGAACAGCCCTGGACTCCACATGCTCATGAACAAGCAGAGGCTGGAGGGCAGGGCCACTAGCATTTTCTTGCAGACAGTGTGTGCTTTCCGAGATCTGCCCCAGGGATCCCGTCCCCATGAGGTCGAGAGTCACGCGGGGCCACTGGGAGGGTGTGTGTACTGGAGTCACAGGAGACACAGACGAAGGTAATTAGCAGTTGTCACAAAACAAGGCTGCAACAATGGCAGCACTTGGTGCATGGGGACACTTGGCTTCCTCCCGTGAATAAGGAATTCATCTGGCTTCAGCTCTCTTGGTCCTCAAAGCTGCAACAGACCTAGAGAAATCCCCCATGCCTATGTGGCTACTTGCTCTCTCCTTTCCATGACACAGCCCAGGCCTGACAGGTAGTCGGTACTTAAAAAATATTTTCTGAATAAGCAAACTAGCAACCATTCTCTGCCTTAGGCCTCTCAGACTTCATCTCTCTCTGAGGACCGGAACAAGTCCATCTCCTCCAGAAGGCCTTCCCAGACCCTGGTATTAGAGTATGCCACCAACCCAGGTCTGAACTCCAAATCACTCCTTTCCCTTCTCAAAAACTCCCCCAGTGGAAGTCAGTCTGTGAAGACCCCTACTTGGACTTGTCTTGGCTTCTGTGGGTCTTGTTTCTTCAAGGAGACCATGAGCTCCGTGAGGGCAGGACCCAAGCTTCCTCTTTCTCTAGTGTCCTTCTATGGTGTCTAGCTCAACGTCAGGGGTCTCAAGGTCCCATGATTATTGGTCATTGGCTAGGATCTCCAATCACTGGATCATAGATCAGATCTAGAAGATATTTTATCCCTCCCTCTTTTTATTGCTTCTCTTGGTCTCTTTTCTGGGTTGCAGAATGGACTCCATGCTAGCAATGTCTCCCCAGAGGGTGACAGAAATGGCAGCCACCTCCCTAATGAGGAAGCAGCAGAGCCCACAGGCTAAAAGCACACTTAGCACTCCCTCATGACCCAGGTGACATGGAGTTGGCCCTGCCTTCCTACCTTGCTCTTGGAGAGAAAATTGGACTGACTAAAAGACAGTTATGAGCAAAGTACCCCCACAGAACAGAAACGAAAATAGCATGAAGCACTTGGCCTTCCCCAATTCTAACTTAGTCTCAGAAAAGAACTCAAACTTGGGGAGAAATGGGTTTACTTTCCCTGAAAGAATTCAGAAGTCATATGGGGAATATGTCAGCCATTTGCCAACTTCAGATTTAAATTAAGTTTAAATTTTTTTAGAGCTCATAATGTTTATGCAGATTCTAAAACTGAGCAAGATATTTGCTACTTCATTGTACAAAAATCTAAATCCAGGAGAACCCGTTTCTGTTGCTGATTCCAAACTTAGTACCACGAGAGCAGATTTGTTTTGTTCAAATAAATACTATGATTGAATCATCCTCACATCTACCTGTCTTAGTCGGCTTGGGCTGCCATAACAAAACACCAAAGACTGGGTGGCTTAAGCAACAGAAGTTTATTTTCTCACAGTTCTGGAGGCTAGAAGTCAGAGATCAGGGTGCCAGCATGGTCGGGTTCTGGTGAGAGCCCCCTTCCTGGCTTGCAGATGGCCACCTTCTTGCTGTGTCCTCACGTGGCCTTTCCTCAGTGTGTGTGCATGGAGGGATCTCTCTTTCTCCCTCCTTCTCTTCTTTTAAGGCCACCAATCCTAACAGATTAGGACTCCTCCCTTATGACCTGATTTAACCTTAACTACCTCCGCCTAAAAGCCCTATCTCCAACTATAGTCACACTGGGGGATTATGAATTTGAGGGGTGCACGATTCAGTCCATAGCAATGTCTGTGACAAGTTTTGCCATGTCTCCAAGTTCTTCCAGACCACTTATCTTTCTCATGGTAGGCATGTCTAGGATTAATACAACCCACTGTCTTACAAGAAATCTAAACAACAACAACGCATGAAAAGAAAAAACATAACTTCATCTAGTCTGTCGTGTTTCCATTACTCGGATCGGCTCCCCCATCCCCTTGCAATCACCATTAAACCGCAGAGATAATTACCTATCTGAGGCGGCAGTCCTCCCACATAACCTGAAGCCATTGCCATTTGTCACAGCAGATCATTTCCAGAACTCTGACAGCCAGCCCTGGAAGCAGGAAGAATGCTCATTTTCCTCACTCTGCCAGAGCTTCAGAAAGAACTCGGCTCAAAATAGATGCTATTGAAGCGGGAGACACATGAGGAGGTACACAGCCTATCAGTACCTCAGCGCGGGCCTCTCCTTGCCCTCCATTCTATTGACCGCATGAGAGCCACTGCTGGAAGCTTTGTAATCCAAAACCATCAAGTATTCATGGGGCTGGCAACCACAAATAGAAAATGAATTGAATCGCTCTCTTTCAAATTAGGATAATGACATTGTCTGGGAAATGATGATAAAAAAAATAGTTCAAAATATTGGTTTGAATTTCCTTCCCGCTATTCTTTCTGCTCAGGCTCTTCTCTCTGTTTTTTCACAAGGTTTCCCTCCCAGTGGCTTGGAGACCCATGTGTTCAGTAACACGTTCCCAAGAATGAGGGGCCAAAGTCAACCTTCTAATGCTGTGTCCTCGCTATTTCCAGGGCAGGAACTAGACTTTTCCTCCTTTAGTACCTCACAATCCATCCTGATGGACTTTAAGGTTTATCTCCTGGATATGTGCAAACATGCCTCTCCTCTACACTCCCTCCATCCCTGCTTGAGTCCAAGCCACCATGTCTTCTCTCACCTGGGCACACACCTGCCTCCCACGAAGTCTCAGTTCCCCTGGGTTCTCCTCTGTCATCCATCCACCACACGGAAACCTGAGCCATCCTTCTATGGCACTAAGCTTCCTTGCCACTTTCCTGCATGAAACCTTCTAGTGGCCCCCCATAGCCCTCAGGACAAAGCCTACACATTGCGGTATGGCATGCAAGACCTTCTGTGACCTGGTCCCCTTGATAACTCATGATGTCCCCATGGGCCAGGCCTCCAGCCACAAGAGATGTCACACTCAGGTTAGTCTTTCATCTTAACCCTCAAGGGACAAGAACCACACAGGTAGACGGGATCTTAAGAAACACAACGTGTAGGGCGCCTGGGTGGCTCATTTGTTAAGCGTCTGCCTTCGGCTCAGGTCATGATCCCAATGTCCTGGGATCGAGTCCCGCATCAGGCTCCCTGCTCAGCAGGAGGCCTGCTTCTCCCTCTCCCTCTCCCCCTACTTGTGTTCCCTCTCTCACTGTCTCTCTCTGTCAAATAAATAAATAAAAATCTTTAAAAAAGAAAAGAAACACAACGTGTAGGTCCTTGTTTCTAGGCAGAAGGCATCTAAATCACGCGGGGAGAAGGCTGGTATGGTCTCAAAGACCTCTCCCTTCCCTGGGTCTGACTTCAAAGGAATTCCTCTGCCAAACAGTGGTTCAGATAAAGAGCAAAAATACCCTATGAGAAGTAAGGCCCATTTAAAATTGACACTAATGACTGGATTGAGAAGCTCTTTAAATCATATGGCTGTTCTTCATATGGGGAATAAAGCACAAAGCAACCTCACAGGATGTTTTGAATGACTCATCTTTCACACAGACTCTCCTCTCCAGAGTGGACCCGTATCATTCATCTGCAATTACAGCTGTCATTTTGTACAACATGAGAATGACTTTGACGGCTGTGCTGATCTGGGGAGAGGTGAGGAGACAAGTCGAGGAGGAAAGATTAGTTCTGGAAAATCAGGCATTTGCTGGGTCACCCTGGAGTTTTTGCCTTTGAATCTGGTCTCCTGGAGCATTAAGTCGACCTGAAATCTTTCTAAAATGAGAACCATTCAAGTGTCAAACAGATGGGACCCACGTAGAGATGAAAGGCTGCAAGCATCTCAAAGGCACAAGGCATGGCTCCATCTCCATACCTTGGCCACCAAAGTCACAGCATAACCTGAGCCCACTTCCCAGGAAATTCGTCAGCCCACGAAAGGAAACCCCACCACAAGGAGGCTGAGACTCTTCAGTCTATTTTCCTCCCTCATTTTCTATTCTCCACTCTCCTAACCAAACCATGCCCCAAATTCCACCTGGAGAACCCTACACTCTGCATGGCAGGCCTCCAATCATCAATCATCCTGCCACAAAACCGTCCATTTCTCCAGATGAAAGATGCACATGCTTCTAACTAGAGGCTTCATGCTGAACTCCAGGGCCAGTGAGGAAGGGAAGGGTTCCGGATCCACCCACAGGCCCTGTCTTCTATCCTGGCCATCTTCTGGGGATAGACAGCAGCAGGGCAGAGATGGTACTGCCCCCTTTGGGCCAGGCTTAGCTCCCAACATTGTTGTGTGAGAATGGCACTCAGCCATTCCCTTCTACTCTCAGCACCAGAAGGGAGAGACATGTTTAATGTCTAAAACTCCATCAATTGGCTCCAGCCTGAGGCCCGTGACCTAGGATACTCAAGTTAAGGCTCTGCCCTATCTTCACCAGAGCCTTGGTCTCATCATCCCCACAATGAGGAACATGGCAGCAACAATATTCTCCAAGCTTTCCTATGGGGCCAGGTGTTCGGTTCTCAGGGCCGTGGAAGAGATTTTCGTTAGAAAGAGCCACAGAAGAAACCTTCCCAGGAGACCTCATGGGACTACAGCAGAGATGGGAGGAAGTCACATGCCTCTGTGTCTGAGAGAGCTGGCTGAACACAAGAGCACTGCCCAGTCCAGACTGGCTCCTCATTGGCAGGAAGATCATTGCAGAAAGGTGACTGGCCTGCCTGCCCCAAACTCTCAGCAACCTGCCATATTCTACCCAAGTCATTCATTTCCTGGCATAAGCATGGATGTGGGAAACAAAGACGGAAGAGAAATTATTAAATTCCCTTACTACCTACCCCCCACTGACAAGTTCCTGAAACAGGCAGAGGGACATTCCTCTAGGGACTCAACTGCCTCCATGTTAGTACTTTGCTAAGGGCAAAAGATAATCCTAGCCCGATCCCCTCCCCACCAAGGATCCTGTGAGTCTACTTTAACATAAAAATTCCTTTAGAAATTTCCTTTACCTCTAAACCCCCCCAAGATACGTGTTGACAATTGCCCCCCTCCAAGCATATGGCCCACTGATATACATCTCAAGGGTCTCATGACTAAGGTTTTATTAGACGGTAATAAATGACCTTTTCCGAACAATAGCTAGCCCCCTCACGGTCCTGGAAACCTTGCTTCCAAATTCCTTAGAGACTTAGGCTGTCCCTAACCTCCTCCCAACTTGAAAGTATATAATGGGCCACTCCTCATGAACCTGGTGCGGCTCTTC